>NC_090189.1:6682513-6982513 GCF_024679245.1 Pseudorasbora parva
TTTGCGCGTGTGGTGGTTTTTGCTTACTCAGAAAGATATAAATGGATCAGTGCCTGTCCTCGTATGATTGATCAGTTGCCTTTTCCCCAGACCCTGACCATTTCACGCTTTCTTTAACCACAGACCCCCAATGGACACACGTCGCCTCAGAATGATCAGAATGATCTCATGTTCATGATATTAACTCATTTGAAAATGCAGTATATGGACGCATGTTTTTTTCAGTCAGATCCACCTTGCTTTTCTATACATCCAATAAACAATTAGGTGGGTCCAGAAATAAATCATTTATTTATTATATTTTAATTTAAAAGGACTCTTTTCGTGACATTTTCTTTTTTATGATGAGCCCCAAATTCTTGGAAATATTTTATTTTATTTTATTTTATTTTATTTTATTTTATTTTATTTTATTTTATTTTATTTTATTTTATTTTATTTTATTTTATTTTATTTTATTTTATTTTATTTTATTTAAAATTAATTGATTTATTTCGTTTTTTGCCTATCTATCTATCTATCTATCTATCTATCTATCTATCTATCTATCTATCTATCTATCTATCTATCTATCTATCTATCTATCTATCTATCTATCTATCTATCTATCTATCTATCTATCTATCTATCTATCTATCTATCTATCTATCTATCTGTCTGTCTGTCTATCTATCTATCTATCTATCTGTCTGTCTGTCTGTCTGTCTGTCTGTCTGTCTGTCCGTCCGTCCGTCCGTACGTACGTCCGTACGTCCGTACGTCCCTCCCTCCCTCCCTCCCTCCCTCCCTCCCTCCATCCATCCATCCATCCATCCATCCATCCATCCATCCATCCATCCATCCATCCATCCATCCATCCATCTATCTATCTATCTATCTATCTATCTATCTATCTATCTATCTATCTATCTATCTATCTATCTATCTATCTATCTATCTATCTTGGGTTTTTAATTTTTATATTATTTTTTCTTTTTTTTAATGAGCTCCCAATCTTGGAAATAATTTTATTTACTTTTCTTTCCTTTAATTTAATTTAATAATTGTATTTTTTTATTTTACACTGCTAACAAAATATGTCAGGTGTCTATTTAAATATTTTTTATTTTTTATGCCTAGAGAAAATGTAAATAAAATGAGATATGATTAAATTTTTTAGACTAACAGTTCACTCTTTGCTGGCCCGCTGCTTTTGTTTTTAAATGTTATTATTTAAATTAGACTCTGTGACATCATCTGTGGGTGGAGCTCAGACTCATGAACTGAGGGGGCGCCGCTCATTAGGGTCTAACTGAGATGTTACCATAGTAACCATGTTCAAGACATGCATATTATATAATATTATCTGTTTTATGTTGTTTTTCGCCGCCAGTGATAAGTCAAGTAATTGGTTTATGGTTTCTTTCAACAGAGAAGATGAAACCGCTTTTGCTCTTTCACACCACCAGCGAAAGACCGCAAACGTCTCTCTCATTATCATGCCCAGCACCGCTGTAAGTTTACTCTTCGGGACAGATCTTTTTCAATAATGAGCTCCTAATCTTGGAAATATAAAAAATGTTTAGTTGGATGACATTAGTGTCTTTTTTATTTTTATTTGTTTGGTTCATTTTGCAGCATTGACCTTTACATCTGTATTTCAGTCTCACTTCTTGTTACAAACCTACTTAATGCAACACATTTTCACAATGCCTGCCTATGGTCTTTGTTGGCTGTTTGTGAAGAACATCTACTTTGACCCTCAAACGCTGTCGTTGTAGCTGAGACTGATAGTTCGGTTTGTTGAGAAGATGCTGTTTTCAGTGCTGAGAATCCACTTTGAGGCACTTTTAGAGGATCAGATTGATATGTAAAAATCAACACCATCGTTACTGTTTGTATCACTGTGTATAAAGTTATGATGAAGATCCGGAGGTTGGTAATATAGGCGATTAATTTACAACTCATGCTGTAAGCAGTAAACCAGAGCCAGATTGAGCCATCTGACCAATCAGAGCAGAGTAGACCAATCACAGCAGACTGAGCCATCTGACCAATCAGAGCAGAGTATACTCTCAGAATGAAGGGTTGAGTCTGGGTCCTTTATCGAACACGGAGAGAAAAGAGGTGACACTACAATGTAATTATGAAAATGTAAACTGTTTTTGACCTTGGATGCATGTAAACCTGTTGTAGGAGACCTTTAAATCAAATTAAGCAATCTTTAAAGCATAATATCTCTGTTGAGTTTGGCATCCTTTCGTGCTGTTGCTCCATTGGGTCAGTGATCACGTAAGCGGTGGCTGGAGGTGAGAGGCGGAGTTTTCCTGGCAGGATCTGATCCGTGTGGGATCATCAGAGCAGCTGCTGCAGCCGTGCGTCGCAGAGAGCGAGTCGGAGCCAAGTGACACTTTCTCTCTGGAACAGTTGTTCTTTTTATCCTTCCTTATGTGACAGATGAGCAGAATCGTCCCTGAAGGCCTCCATCAGTTCAGCTTATCCATTCATCTCTTTTTCTCACTCTCTTCGGCCCCCTTTTTCTGTCTCACTATCTGTCACGATCATCTTGTACTTCTGTTTGGTGTCATTTTCAGCATAACTAGTAACACACACATAAGCTTCTGCCCTTGCTGGAAGGAGTTTGTGTACAGTTGTCTGATTATTACACTGTGTAACAGGACAGCGATATGATTCTCTCTCTCTCTCTCTCTCTCTCTCTCTCTCTCTCTCTCTCTCTCTCTCTCTCTCTCTCTCTCTCTCTCTCTCTCTCTCTCTCTCTCTCTCTCTCTCTCTCTCTCTCTCTCTCTCTCTCTCTCTGCGTATCTGTTCCAGGCCTGTGTGTGCGCCGCCTAGATGGGCAGCATTTTAAGGCACCGTAAGCTTTACGATGGGGAGTTGTAATCATTACGTAACACAGGACACCTGTCATTGTCTGGATGAATATATCAAAAACCTGTGTGGGACAAACTAAATCTTTTAAACATTTTTCAATGGAAGACAATTTTTCAGTTCTCTATATAATTTTAACTTTAAAGTGAAACTCATGACACTGCACTACATGGAGATGATAGATAGATAGATAGATAGATAGATAGACAGACAGACAGACAGACAGACAGACAGACAGACAGACAGACAGACAGACAGACAGACAGACAGACAGATAGATAGATAGATAGATAGATAGATAGATAGATAGATAGATAGATAGATAGATAGATAGATAGATAGATAGATAGATAGATAGATAGATAGATAGATAGATAGATAGATAGATTTCTGGTTCTCACAGACCTGTAACTTCTTCTTTAAGAGGCTCCTCTGTCCTCTGCTCGCTACCTGTATTAATGGCACCTGTTTGAACTCGTTATCAGTATAAAAGATACCTGTCCACAACCTCAAACAGTCAGTAGACTGGCACCAGGCTGGGAAGACTGAATCTGCAATAGGTAAGCAGACTGGTGTGAAGAAATCAACTGTGGGAGTGATTATTAGAAAATGGAAGACATACAAGACCACTGATAATCTCCCTCAATCTGGGGCTCCACGCAAGATCTCACCCTGTGGGGTCAAAATGATCACAAGAACGGTGAGCAAAAATCCTAGAACCACACGGGGGACCTAGTGAATGACCTGCAAAGAGCTGTGACCAAAGTAACAAAGGCTACCATCAGTAACAGACTACTGAATGGGGCCATGTATCTTGAGTAATTTTGAGTAAAAACCTCCTTCCATCAGCAAAGGCATTGAAGATGAAACGTGTCTGGGTCTTTCAGCATGACAATGATCCCAAACACACCGCCTGGGCAACGAAGGAGTGGCTTCGTAAGAAGCATTTCAAGGTCCTGGAGTGGCCTGGCCAGTCTGCAGATCTCAACCCCATAGAAAATCTTTGAAGGGAGTTGAAAATCTGTGTTGCCCAGCGATAGCCCTTAAAACATCACTGCTCTAGAGGAGATCTGCAGGGAGGAATGGGCCAAACTACCAGCAACAGTGTGTAAAAACCTTGTGGCGACTTACAGAAAACATTTGACCTCTGTCATTGCCAACAAAAGGGTGTATAACAAAGTATTGAGATTACATTTTGACCAAATATTATTGACGAAATATATTTTTTCCCCCCTCATTCTGTCTCTCGTAGTTGAAGTGTACCTATGATGAAAATGACAGGCCTCTCTCATCTTTTTAAGTGGGAGAATTTGCACAATTGGTGGCTGACTAAATACTTTTTTGCCCCACTGTAGATAGACTGCGGCTCTGTGTGTGTCTGACCCCTGTTGAGTCATCTGCATTGCTCAAGTCTTTTATCAATGATGTTCCGACACAACACACACTCCATCACTATCACTTACTGTGAGTGTGTGTGAGCATGACATCATATCCCGTATTACCATGGTTCAGTTTATTGTGATTAACAATCAGGCTTTACGGTGTGTGTGATTCTTAACTGCCCAGGGTTTAACGCTGCCGTTTGGGGAGTGTTGAGGCTGTTAAAGCACCTGTTTAACCACAGCATGTGTGTGTGTGTGTGTGTGTGTGTGTGAGTGTGATCGCTGTATCAAGACATCACACTCACACTCAGCCCTCCGGCTGTTCCTGTAGACACAGGAGATCCCAGTGCACCTGTTCTAGTGCCACAACACAGGTACACACACACACACACACACACACACACACACACACACACACACACACACACACACACACACACACACACACACACACACACACACACACACACACACACCATTCTCTCTGTCTCTTGTCTCTTTTGATAATGTCCATAATGCCAATAATTTCAAAAAGTTGCTGTCTGTTTTGGCATGCTATTGTTTACAAAAGGCAATCATTTTAACTGTAGTTTGTAAAACCAAAAGTTGCATTTACAGTGATGCACTAACAATGCATCACAATAATTTTTGACTGATAGGTGTAAACACACCAGAAAGGGAATGCAACTATGCAAAAAAAATCTCCAATATAATGTCCATAAAGCTAATAATTTCATGCACATCAAAAACATGCTGTTTATGGGACAATCATTTCAAACTTTGAGTTGCGTTTACAATATTGCATTTACAATACAATGCATCTACAATACAATGAATGCATGCATTATAAATGTAAACATACCAGAAAGTGAGGCAACTATCTGCAAAATACCTTTGACATGTATAATTTTATATTTCATGAATATTATTTCTATATTGATTTATACAATACAGATTTTTTTCAAAACATCTTTGCATATGGGAAAATAAAAACATTTCTTTAAATAAAATGTGCATATTTAGAACAATTGTGTCACTTTACTGCTCAAAGGACAAACTTTTTGTATGGAAACAATATTATAAGTGCTTAAAAAACACATTTCTGCTCTGAAATAATAATTTGTGCATTACTGTGAATGTGATTTTCTTTTGTGTCTAATTCAGCTGGAATATTCCTTTAAAGAAGAACAAATGCAAGACAAACTCTGATGTGCGACGGCCTAAATCTGTTAAACATTTGTCTAAGGGTGGATATTCTGTGATTTTTCTGTTTTACAAAATATGCTTGAATATTATTAATATGTTCAGTCTAACATTGTTCAAAAGAGACGTCTGATCTTCCCTTGAATTCTGAGGGGAATTCACAGTGTTTTCTGCTCGTGTTTTTTTATTTTATTTTATTTTTTTAATAATTACTCAACATATTTGTTTTTTAGCTTCTTTTCTCTGGCGGTGAACCTCTTCAATCCTTTCCTCCACACACACATTGAGATCATAAGAGACTTTGAGTGGTTTCTGGCTTCTGGCTGGTGTTGATACGTGTCATTGTGTCACCGCTTCAAAACTGACTTGGGAATTAAAAGTTCTTTTACTATTTTTCTTTAACGCTTTTCTTTATTTGTGACAGATCTGAACTTCCGTGAGAAGTTCATCAGTTGAAAGTTTGTTATGTGCATATCCTGTTTTCTGTGGGTGTGAAGAAAGGCTGTTGATGTGTGTGACTTTGATACAGTAAGACAGCAGCATCTAGCAATCTGAAAACCAGCAGCAATTACGCCTGACTGTTGATTTGGGAGGATTTTTTTGGGCAATGCAGTTTTTCTTTGGACATTAGTTTTCCTAAACATCTGAAAATGTTTTAATAGCATTTAAACGTCGATGCCAAATCTGTTCACACTCCGTGATTCAAAGAACTGATTCATTTGCATCATTTGCATCATTAATCAAATGTCATTTTATGACCAGGAAGTTATGGCAACTTATGTTTTACATTGCTTTAACACATCCAGAGTTTATGCAATTTTTATAAGGGATATGAGATTCAACTCGATTTTTTTAAAGTCAGTTTAATATAATTTAAGTTGAAATGACTTACAAGTTTAAGACAGCAAATTAACTTTTTTGAAGTTAAAATAGGTGGACATTTTTTACAGTAAACAGAATGTTTCCTTTAGTAAAATAAACACTTTGATTATGGTAAAAAATAATAATATGTAAAAACACTTTTAAAAGAGTGTGTTAGTTGTTGTTGTTGTTGTTGTTGTTGTTTTTTTATACCATTCATAGTAAATACATACAAAAAAAATTATGATATAATATTGATATATAATGTCCTATATATGAGATTGCATTACCTCATATTATAATATCTCAATATTGCAGTATCTCATATAATATCTCAATATTGCATTATCTCATATATAATATCTCAATATTGCAGTATCTCATATGTAATATCTCAATATTGCAGTATCTCATATTTAATATCTCAATATTGCATTATCTCATATATAATATCTCAATATTGCAGTATCTCATATATAATATCTCAGTATTGCAGTATCTCATATATAATATCTCAATATTGCATTATCTCATATATAATATCTCAATATTGCAGTATCTCATATATAATATCTCAATATTGCAGTATCTCATATATAATATCTCAATATTGCAGTATCTCATATGTAATATCTCAATATTGCAGTATCTCATATTTAATATCTCAATATTGCATTATCTCATATATAATATCTCAATATTGCAGTATCTCATATATAATATCTCAGTATTGCAGTATCTCATATATAATATCTCAATATTGCATTATCTCATATATAATATCTCAATATTGCATTACCTCATATTATAATATCTCAATATTGCAGTATCTCATATAATATCTCAATATTGCATTATCTCATATATAATATCTCAATATTGCAGTATCTCATATGTAATATCTCAATATTGCAGTATCTCATATTTAATATCTCAATATTGCATTATCTCATATATAATATCTCAATATTGCAGTATCTCATATATAATATCTCAGTATTGCAGTATCTCATATATAATATCTCAATATTGCATTATCTCATATATAATATCTCAATATTGCATTATCTCATATATAATATCTCAATATTGCATTATCTCATATATAATATCTCAATATTGCATTATCTCATATATAATATCTCAATATTGCATTATCTCATATATAATATCTCAATATTGCATTATCTCATATAATATCTCAATATTGCAGTATCTCATATAATATCTCAATATTGCATTATCTCATATAATATCTCAATATTGCATTATCTCATATATAATATCTCAATATTGCATTATCTCATATAATATCTCAATATTGCATTATCTCATATATAATATCTCAATATTGCAGTATCTCATATATAATATCTCAATATTGCAGTATCTCATATATAATATCTCAATATTGCATTATCTCATATATAATATCTCAATATTGCAGTATCTCATATATAATATCTCAATATTGCAGTATCTCATATATAATATCTCAATATTGCAGTATCTCATATCTCAATATTGCAGTATCTCATATATAATATCTCAATATTGCAGTATCTCATATATAATATCTCAATATTGCAGTATCTCACATGCAATATCTCAATATTGCAGTATCTCATATATAATATCTCAATATTGCAGTATCTCATATATAATATCTCAATATTGCAGTATCTCATATATAATATCTCAATATTGCAGTATCTCATATATAATATCTCAATATTGCAGTATCTCATATCTCAATATTGCATTATCTCATATATAATATCTCAATATTGCAGTATCTCATATATAATATCTCAATATTGCAGTATCTCATATATAATATCTCAATATTGCAGTATCTCATATCTCAATATTGCATTATCTCATATATAATATCTCAATATTGCAGTATCTCATATATAATATCTCAATATTGCAGTATCTCATATATAATATCTCAATATTGCATTATCTCATATATAATATCTCAATATTGCAGTATCTCATATATAATATCTCAATATTGCAGTATCTCATATATAATATCTCAATATTGCAGTATCTCATATCTCAATATTGCAGTATCTCATATATAATATCTCAATATTGCAGTATCTCATATATAATATCTCAATATTGCAGTATCTCACATGCAATATCTCAATATTGCAGTATCTCATATATAATATCTCAATATTGCAGTATCTCATATATAATATCTCAATATTGCAGTATCTCATATATAATATCTCAATATTGCAGTATCTCATATATAATATCTCAATATTGCAGTATCTCATATCTCAATATTGCATTATCTCATATATAATATCTCAATATTGCAGTATCTCATATAATATCTCAATACTGCAGTATCTCACATGCAATATCTCAATATTGCAGTATCTCATATATAATATCTCAATATTGCAGTATCTCATATATAATTTCTCAATATTGCAGTATCTCATATATAATATCTCAATATTGCAGTATCTCATATATAATTTCTCAATATTGCAGTATCTCATATATAATATCTCAATATTGCAGTATCTCATATATAATTTCTCAATATTGCATTATCTCATATATAATATCTCAATATTGCAGTATCTCATATGTAATATCTCAATATTGCAGTATCTCATATTTAATATCTCAGTATTGCAGTATCTCATATATAATATCTCAATATTGCATTATCTCATATATAATATCTCAGTATTGCAGTATCTCATATATAATATCTCAGTATTGCAGTATCTCATATATAATATCTCATTATTACAGTATCTCATATATAATATCTCAGTATTGCAGTATCTCATATATAATATCTCAGTATTGCAGTATCTCATATATAATATCTCATTATTACAGTATCTCATATATAATATCTCAGTATTGCAGTATATCTGTGTCTCTGTATGTGTAGTGTTTCTGGGTTTGTTTTCCAGGCAGTAAATGCTCATTAGTGGTGAAAGCGGTCCACAGGGCTCCTTCAATCAGTCGGCCAGATGTTTGCTGCTCTCTTTACAGCGAGAAACCCAACCCACACAGCATGCTCGCAGGTACAAAAGCACCGATTGATTTCCAGCTCAAATACGTTTTCAAAAGATGTCAAAGTCATAACACAAAGGAGAATTCTGAAGCAAACACATTCTGAAGATTCTAAAAATGAAGGTTCCAATTAGAACACAGAAGGGTTTTGCAGTTTAAATAGAATTTTTTTAAGTAACTTTTGTTAGCCAATTTCTGTACTGGTGCTCCGAAAGCACCAGTAGGAAGTCTGGATGAATATTAGTCACTTGAAACCGTGGTAATGATAGAAATCTGATCTAAGATTGGCATAGAGAGTTTTCTTTGTGGTTTGGAGCTGCTCTCATTGTGGAACCGTGACAGATCAGTTGAGTGTTGTGATGTCTCTCTAATGGCTGATGGGTTTGCTTTGATTGAGCAGTTCTGGATCAGTTTGGTTTCGCTTTATGAGAACACATTAGTTAGATCTGAGTAGATCACCCAGAGGAAAATGTTATTGCTTAGAGGTTGCTCTTTTAAAGCTCAAGAGACTTAATGGAGTTCTCAGATGTGCTGTGTTTAAATATCAGCTGTGTCAGATGTTTGTTTTAAAGGTGCTTTGGATGGATAAAAATAGACGGTTTGTTGAACAGAGATACATTATATTCTGCATGGAGAAACAACACCTCTTTTAAGACCATCAATATTTTTGATATGTGACATTATTGACAGGACAATTAAGTACTAATAATAAAACACACCGTTCCCGTACGACGACGTTACTCCATAACTACCATAGTACGTTGAAATCAACCAGCTAGTCACAACTGTTTCCCGAAACCGTTTGCGATCTAATTCATGCTAGATATAATTCTTATTTTTCGAAGTTATTTCGCTTTATTTTCAGATTCAATCATAGGCCTTACGTACTAGACCATGTCTGCACACACACTCTTCAAAAAAGGTGCTTTAAAGCTCTTGACAAACTAAAAGACATAAATTACATTTGTATTCAAAATAAAAGATATACTGTACTAAATGACTAATTTGCCTAAGATAAGGATTTTTTAAGCAACATGTCATGCAAACAACCACAGGTCAAGTGTTTCTAACCACAGGTCAAGAGCTGTCGTTGCAAAAGTTTGCGATGCTGTTTGCGAATGTCCACTGGAACTATGGTTTCAGGAAACACAGACTTGGTAAACAATGTTGATAACGACGAAACTTGCGATCATAGTTGGCTAAGGAAACGCACATGGATGTTTTTGGGAAACGCTCCCATGGATGTAGCCTGGTTTTACCAGACTCTCGTACATTTCATTTGTACATAGAGTCTGGCCACTCTCCATTGACAAGGGTTTATTTCCGTGAAGGCGGGCACCCTGTTGAGGTTTAAAACTATTGGATCTGCCCTGAGCCACTCTGGATCTGCCATAACCAATCGCTATCGTTTAGTCGTGACGTATGTCATGCGCCCTTCGCCTGTTTCCCACATGGAAATCCGACAAAATAAAAGTGCACATGTGCATGCCACCTCAGTAATAAAACTATAGGATAAAACCTAAAACTCGTGCATTCGGATTGTGATTTATTCACGGCACGGTGGAGAGGAGAGTTTTGTGATCTGGGACGCGGCGCTCTCGTGGTCCGTAACGTCATTGTATGCTGTAAATAAAATGTCATATGCTTGGTATGATAATAAATTCTGCTATAAATAACGGACCAATTCAAATGTTTAAGTGTTTTTATTTTAATTTGTTTTAGCGGTGATGAAATATATTGCTGTTCTAAATACTTGGCAGCATTTTAAGGAAATACAAGTCTATAAATGCATCCTAATAACAGCAAAGCAACCGTATGGTGTTCTGCAGTGGTCAAAAAGTATTACAAACAGAGAATTTTGAAGTGATATACTGTTGAAAACTCAGTGATGTGGATTCGGACAGCTGTTACATCAACACAACCGTGCGTTTGTCAAAAGCAGTCGGTAACTCGGCCGGGGATTTTTACGAGGGTGGTGAGAGACGGACGGCAATAAAATAACTGACCAGTCCCTGTAACTTAAATGATGGCAATACCTTCCGACCCCACGAGGAACAGTTACCGTCCGAATAGCTTCAGCCAACTCCTTCATCACTAACGAAGCGATCTGGAAAATCAAACTTTTCCTGAATTTACCGTGTTGGAGGGCCACAACATCATGGCCACCAACAAACCCCAGCAAAGACTATTATTGCTCCGGCTTTAACTTCTGGATATTTGGCAGCGATGCCACAATGCAATGAATGGTTTAGTTTGCATCTTTCTCCGCCGCCATTACCGAACTACATCTCAAACTAGCGCTCGACATCAACGTCATCGTTCTCAGCTACTCGCCCTGTTCGCTGATTGGACCGCTAAAAATTTGTTCGGAGAAAACCTAAGACTACACAGCAGTCCCAGACGTAGTACTGAAGGAAAATGAAAATTGAGCGGAAGTACGTAGGACGGCAGAGCCAGGCTACCCTGGATGTAGTTATGGTTGATGAATATCGCTGAATGGAGAAGTTGTGATGAAGCGTTGGGTTGGTTGAGACCCTAAGCTGCTCTGTATTTGCTAGGTTAAGTTGAAGGTAATGCTCCTTTATCCAGCCAGAAATGTCAGTCAGGCAGGCTGAGATGCGAGCAGCTACCGTCGGATCATCCAGCTGGAATGAGAGGTAGAGTTGTGTGTCATCAGTGTAGCACTGATAGGAAAAACCATGTTTCTGAATGACAAATCCTAGGAATGACATGTAGATGGAAAAGAGAAGTGGTCCAAGCACTGAGCCCTGAGGCACCCCCGTAGCTAGATGTTGCGACATTTATGAGACAGCACTTCACTGCTGAATTTTCCAGCATTCAGTGTTTTCACTTTGTGGATTGTGACTCCAAAGGAATCAGAAACAAGCGTTAGCATATGTAAGCAGGCTCATATGTAAAATAATGCAATCATCATTAAAGGTGCCCTAGAATGATTTGAAATAATATGTTAAATTGTTCTCTGATATTTACGTAGAGCCTATGTGGCTTATTTAAGTAAAACAAATTGTCCAGATACAGTTTTACAGGTCCATTTACAACTCTATAAATTGTCCCTAGGATGTAATGCTCTGTTTTTGCCTTATGTGGAAGAGTCATGAATATTAATGTTGAGCTCTACTCTGATTGGCCTATTTCAGCAGCTCACAGCAGTTCTGTAAAGCGGCTCGTGAGTCCTGACCAAGCCTGCAGTCTCCCTCTCATTTACTGAAGCTTTCGCGCCTCGATCGCCCCCCGGTGACCGGTCCCAGTATAGCCGCCCCTCTGTGTTTTCTAATGGACGCGAGGCAAACTAAATAATAAAATTACACTTCAAAAATTTTTCCCCAAAGTTAGTTTATATCACTGAAGGCAGTTATCATCACGATGATTTCATTTCAGGTGTTCGTTTTAAAAATAAGTTTAGTTCGAGTTAGTTAGTTATTTGATGCTATAAAAACGGGGGGTGTGACGTCATGATTGACAGCTGAAACTGACGGCTTCTCTGAGTGAAGTTGTCACTGAGGCACTAACGGACTTTTTTCGAAATTTTTGGGAGCAGATTAGAGCTTTAGCTTTAATTTCTACATTTCCATAACTGTTTATTTCACACCAACATAATTAATTGTTCTGCATCTGCGAGAGTGTGGACGGGCTTTTGATATCGCAGCTGTACTTCCTGCTCTACTTCCTGCGCTCTACTGCGCAGACTCGGTCCCAAGATGTCCGCGCCGTGCACCCCCGCCTGAAAGCTTCAAATATGGCAAGCGGAAACGGATGATGTCGAGTCGTCCATATTTTTTTACGGTCTATGGTCCTGACCGATAGATAGATAGAGTACAGACCGACTAAATGAAACTTTAAGCAAAACATCTTCAATGGATATTGATAAAATGCAGCTTACTTGTTTATTTGGTGTTTTTAGATCATCCGCTTGCGAGAAAGAGCTCGCGTTTGTGAGGTTGCCAGATTTCAGTAATTAAATCCCCCAAACAGCTTTTCTGTGAAAAGAAAACCCTATACTTTCGCGGTTTTTACCTAAACATGTCCAATCAGGCAACCACACGCACACGAGCTCTCTCTCGTGCACGGACGATCTGAAAACCCCATTAAACAAGTAAGCTGCATTTTATCAATTCCCATTTGAGATGTTCTGCTTAAAGTGTGTCATTCAGCCTACATTTTAGACTTGTCTTTTTTCGTCAGGATATTGCATGTTTATATAACGTTAGTCACAATGTAGGCTAACATTACGCAGTGAATGATGTAACGTTAGCTTAATCTGAAATACAAATGAGCAAAAACATCATAGGAAACACCATACTTCAGTTCTCAGAAATATAACATATACATTTTTACAAAATGAATAGCCTTGTCAAATGGCTATCGTTTTAACTTATGTGGTGGAAAAGGTGACGTTTGCTAGAAGGATCGAGTGATCGATCTAAAAGCAAAAGTTTTAGCAAAATATCGGTTGTATTTTGTAATACAAAATAATATTACACACTATTCACACTATTTAGTTTTGTATGGTTCTTGTTTCCAATTGTTACTCTACTAGCATCTTGCGTTATCTAGACAATGCTGTCTCTATAATAAGAAACTTTCAATTTAATCAGAAATTTTCTAAACAGTCAATAAGTTGATAAAATCGCTACTTACTGCTTGCAGGAAAATAGTTGTAGTTACCACTTTCTTCAGTTTAAGACACTGAGCGAAGCTTGCTTGAAATGGGCCGAACAAACGAACGATCTTGAATTAAATTGTTGTGGTATCGGATTATAAACATACACCATGACTGTTGAATTTTTTTATCTGTGTGAAGGGTAGAAAAGTCCTCAGGTCTCCTGAACAGTCTGGAACATGAAGTGTGTCCATGCGAGCAGCTTGTTTTGATGATTCGCTCCATTTCCGCCTGACAATGAACATGTTTGGACAGACTCAAATGTTGGGGTGTGCATATAAATGATCCCCAATGCTTGCGTCACGCGGTTGGGTTTATGTTGAGAAGCACTTTTTTTTCCGTGGAGTTTTGTTTTTTTGTCTGTTTAAAACCAGAGGTTCTGTTGAGTTATCAAGCTCGGTATGAACACTAATCACAGATGAAGATGGAGGCTAACTTTATTTTCACCTAGCAGACAGCTCGGAGGAAAAAAAGCCCTCAATCATCATGTTTTCAGTTCATTTCAAGTTTGATTTTGATGCAAAATAACATGGTAAAGCAATAGCTAAATGGCTAAATGAGTTGTTTACTTACTTTTTAATTTTCCCATGAAACACAATCATTTTGTTCTGACTGAATTGCAAACTTGTGCATGAAAACAAGAGGCAGGATTTATTGCACAAACCAATCATATCCAATCATAGTGCGATGGAGCCATTGCCTCCTCTCATGTGACTTTTCCCTATTCATTCTCATTCCTCGCCAGCCACTAAACTCACAGCACGCTTTGGGGTGTCTATTAAAACTCAATGGAGACAGAGGAGGTGCGCCCCCGACTGTAACTTTACCTCCGGGTGTTGCTGTTAGACAGTGTTACTTTAGAAAAAGGATTGATTTAGACATTTATAAGTTTAGTAATATTTTGTTGTTTTAATATTCAAATATGGATTATTTTCTCATCCAATTATTTTTTCATCCCAAAAACATTTTTTTAGGCCAATTAAGTCCTAAAACTTTGGCTTTAACTGTTTCCCCATCAGTGTTATTGGGGTATTTCTTCCAAGAAGGCGAGGGAGTCGCCTCCTTGGAGGAAATGCCCCAAAAACACTGGTGGGGAAACAATTAAGGCCAAAGTATATTTCACATTTTATACGCGAGGGTCAGCATACAGTGCGCGTAGTCTCAGCCTCAGACATCATGCCTATAGACCGTTGGCTGAACATCTGATATGTCACACTTATTCAGGAGTTTCCAAATCATCATCTGATTGGTTGAGTTCTACAGGATGCATGCGAGACGCGGGTTAAACGGTCCGTCTGGAAACAAATGCCATCACGCCAAACTCCCACGCATAAGAGGAACGCAGTTGTGTTTACAACTGTGGCAATGAGCTAATCTGCTCCTACCAGTGGCTCAATGGCTCAGTGGTTCATGTAGATTGTCTACAAACCGGAAGGTTGGTGGTTCGATTCCCGGTTCCACCTGCCCAAGTGTTGAGGTGTCCATGAGCAAGACACCTAACCCCAGCTGCCCCCGACGACGCCTTGCATGGCTGACACCGCCGTCGGTGTGTGAATGAGAGAGTAAATGGGAGAATGTGAGGCAAGATGTAAAGCACTCTGGATGGCCATGGGTCTGTTAAAAGAGCTATATAAATGCAGTCCATTTACCAGAGAGTCTGGCCACTCTCTTTTGACAAGCATTAACTTCCTTGAAGACGGGTACTCTGTTAAAGTGTAAAAATATTGTATCTGTCCAGAGCCAATCTGGATCTGCCATAACCGATCACTAATGTTTGGTCATGACGTATGTCATGCGTTCGCCTTAGCCAACTCCTTCACCACTAAAGAAGCGATCTGGAAAATCAAACTTGTCCCAAACCCCGCGGGGAGGAGGGCCACAACATCATGGCCACCAACCAAACTCAGCAAAGATTGTTATTGCTCCGGCTTAACTTCTGGATATTCGGCAGCGTTGCCACAAAGGAATGAATGGTTTCGTTTGCATCTTTCTCTGCCGCCATTACTGATCTACAACTCAAACTAGCGCACGACATCAACGTCAACGTTCTCAGCCACTCCCTCTGTTCGCTGTGCAGTTAAAATTTGGCCGGAGAAAACCAGTGAATATAGCGCAATCTATGGAAGCCAGTTTCCACTACTAAATCAAAAAATCAAAAGAGTAATTGCGACTTTTTATCTCACAGTTGTGATATAAACTCTCAATTGTGTGATATAAAGTCAGAATTTTGAAATAAAAAGTCGATACATAGCAATACTCTTTTTATTTTTTTATTTAGTGGGGGAAACGGGCTTCCATAGCAATCCCAGATGACGTACTGAAGAACAATTTAGCGGAATTACGTAGGAGGGCGGAGCCTGGCTAACAATGAACGCTTGCCAGGATCAACTAAACGGCGGATTTTAAAATTATGTGAAGTTTGCGGCTGTATTGTTGCAGTAATCTTGCACAGCGTTCTTGAATGAATAATATAGAGATGCATGCCGGTCTGTTATTGCTATTTTTTACACGGCTCTGTGAAATACTTGATTCTGATTGGTCAATCGCGCATTCCAGCGGTTATTTCCAGATAACACCCGCTCATACGGGTACTACGAGTTATCTTGACCGGTACTACTTCTATGCTTAACGCTGGCGCCATCTTGTGGCTTAAACAGCCGTGGGTTACAATGGAAGAGATCAAGGCAGGTTTCCTTTATAAAGTTTTTAATATAGATCTTTTTCTTACACAAACGCATCGATTCGAATCAGAAGGCTCTATTAACCCATCGGAGTCGTGTGGAGCACGTTATTTGACGGACAGCTGCATTTTTTATGGACTTCAAACACAACTACAACAACTGCTTGGATTAACGTTAGCCTGGACTTTTTAAATATTACTCCGATTGTATTTGTCTGAAAGAAGAATGTCATATACACCTATAATGACTTGAGGGTGAATAAATCATAGGCTTGGTTTCATTTTTGGGTGAACTAACCCTTTCAGCATTCATTTTCAACATTTAGCAGCAATAGATAAAGGCTTAAAGCAGGTTGGAACTGTTTTCCTTCGCGGAAGCTTTGTGTAAGAGCTAATAAAATATTTAATCTCGAGACAATATTTTGTGTCTAATAATTATTTATTTGAGACTAGTAGCCGTGTAATAAGCGGGATAATGTACACCCAGCCGGTTTTTATCGCAGAATAAACCCCTTCAGAGTGATGCTCCGCTTCGCGTCGGGGTCCTGATCACTCTGTCGGGGTTTATTCTGCGATAACAACCGGCTGGGTGTACATTATCCCTTACTTATCGACTGTTTTATGCCCCTAAACATGACACGACATATGAAGCGGCTGAGAGAACTCTTTAAAGTTCTGTTAGGATCTTTAAGGTTCGAGAACCCTTTCTTCTAAGAGTGTAGCTGAAAGAGTTGAAATAATAAAGATCTCATTTATGATTTCTGTTTCTTAGACAGGAGGATTCTGGTCAAGAATTCAGTCTGATCTGCTAATGCAGTCCAGGAGCTTATATGAATAAAGCATGTGAGAGAAAGAGTGCTGAACCCACGCTCACCTGAGAATGATGGATTATTCCTCCAGTACATAGCCCTCGGTGCATGTGTGTGTGTGTGTGTGTGTGTGTGTGTGTGTGTGTGTGTGTGTGTGTGTGTGTGTGTGTGTGTGTGTGTGTGTGTGTGTGTGTGTGTGTGTGTGTTTTAGTCTGCTGGGAACAGAAAGAACTGATGTGACATGAACCAGAACAAACAAGAGCGTTATGCACTCAACGGCCCAGTTCAGTGTGTGTGTGTGTGTGTGTGTGGGGGGGGGGGGGGGGGGGGGTGAGTGAGTGTGTGTGTGTGTGTGAAAGAGAGAGAATGAGATGGATTTCTGTGGTGATTATGTTGTCAGTGCCATCGTGATGCACAGTACATGCTCAGCATTTTACATACGTGCACACTTACATAGTAAAACAAAAACCTACAGCAGTTATTATCTCCTGTCTATCAATTCATTCTTTTATGCCTGTAGTGTATGCACATGCAGATGTGTGAACATAAAAGATTCCATCTACACAAGTGGAGATTTGATGGATGCAATGTGTGAGAAAAATCAATTGTGAGGGTGTGGAAGAGACGGGTCAGTTTGAAATCAAGCAAAAAACTGTGAATTAAATGCAATTAATTATGCAATATGCTTATGCTTTCATCTATGTCCCTGTGTCCTTGTTTCTTGTTGTTGTTGTTGTTGTTGTTGTTTTTAAAGCAATTAGTACCTCTATTCAGCAAGGATGCATTAAACTGACTGACAGTAAAGACATTTTATTTCAGATAAATGTTATTCTTTTGAACTCATCATCAAAGAATCCTGGAATAAAAAGCTTTTAACATTGATAATAATCAGAAGTGTTTCTTAAGCAGCAGTTCATCATATTAGAATGATTTCTGAAGGATCATGTGATACTGAAGATTGGGCAAAACATTTTACAACATATTCAAACAGAAAGCAGTTTTTTTTTAAATTGTAAAAATATATTACAATATTTCTGTTTTTACAGTGTGCAGTGTGTTTTGAGTTTCAAACCCAGCATGGCGTAAACATGAACTAGCATGACACTTGCGTTCATGTGTATATTTGCATTATATTTCATGTCTGTTTGCTTTAGTATGTTTTTGGCTTTAGAAATCATATCACTTACCATCACTTACCCCTCTCTCTCTCTCTCTCTCTCTCTCTCTCTCTCTCTCTCTCTCTCTCTCTCTCTCTCTCTCTCTCTCTCTCTCTCTCTCTCTCTCTCTCTCTCTCATTTAAAATGGGAGCAGTTTCAAATAGTTGCCTCATCCCTGAATGAATGCACCAGAGAACCTGTCCTTAAATAATCTCTCTCACACACACTGCCTTTTCTTTTTATCTTTCCTCACCATCCTCTTTATCATTTCATCTTTTTCTTCTGTCACTCTTTCTGGAGTTTAATGATTTTACTCACTGTAGCGTTTAGATTTCAGAGCGTGTGTTTCCTCTGGTAGATTCCGTCGCTTCCAAACATGCACACACACACACGCAGAGAGAGAGAGAAAGAGAGAAAGAGAGAGAGAGAGAGAGAGAGAGAGAGAGAGAGAGAGAGAGAGAGAGAGAGAGAGAGAGAGAGAGCTCATTAGTTTTGGGCCTGAGCTGCTGTTAATTAAATAAATTCTGGGTTATTGTATGTGTGTGTGTGTGTGTGTGTGTGTGTGTGTGTGTGTGTGTGTGTGTGTGTGTGTGTGTGTGTGTGTGTGTGTGTGTGTGTGTGTGTGTGTGTGTGTGTGTGTGTAGGATTGTGTAATGTACAGGGCGTCCCTGCCTGCGGAGAGAAGCGAATCATTACACATACACACACACACATACACGCACACACACATGCAAGCACACACACATGGTCTGTCTCTGCTTGCAGTTCAGGGCTGATAATTAGCGCAGGAGGAGGAATATTTTACATCTATTGGCAAACACACACACACACAAACTTTCGTAAAGGCCTCTAAATTGGCCGGGATCAAACATTCCCTTGGTTTAAACAGACTTTCCTCAACAAAAAAAGCTGCACACACACACACACACACACACACACACACACACACACACACACACACACACACACACACACACACACACACACACACACACACACACACACACACACACAAATAGGCTACAGTAGCGGTTTGCCAGTGGATGCTAGTTGATGTGGGAGGTGATGGTTTGCTATAGACATTTTGTGATTTTCAACAGACAACACACACACACACACACACACACACACACACACACACACACACACACACACACACACACACACACACACACACACACACACACACACACGGTGTTAAGTCTCAGTGATATTTTAATTGCAGTGGAACACACGTGTATATATGCAGATCCCCTGAAGTTGTGTGTGTGTGTGTGTGTGTGTGTGTGTGTGTGTGTGTGTGTGTGTGTGTGTGTGTGTGTGTGTGTGTGTGTGTGTGTGTGTGTGTGTGTGTGTTTGTTTGTTTGTCTCTTTTAAACTCACCTAAAATGCAAAAGATGTATGGGGATAAAGTGCATTATTATTGTATTGTTATATAGGAACATTAACCCCAGCAGCTACCAGAGAAGATTCTCAGAACTTTAATGTTCTGGCAAGGTCCTCTTAAAGTTATGAACAAATGTTTCTCCAGTAACGCTAATAAAACTTTGGTTTAAATTTATCTTGTCCAATGTTCTCAAAAAGTTATTACAAAAATATCAGTCCTTGAACATTTAGCTTATGTTCAACTGGTGCATTATGAATAATCTCTCTGTCTCTCGTTGCAATGTTGTTTGATTATTCTGTCTTTTGGTGAACCGTATCAAAGCTGATGTTTTTCATACTGTATATTGAGAGGATCTGGTGAACTTCCTATGACACACACACACACACACACACACACACACACACACACACACACACACACACACACACACACAGAGAGAGCAGGTGTGTGCACTTACTGTAGTGTTTGTTGAGGTGAAGGTCAGGGCAAGGTGAAACTGCTGTATGTGTGTTGAGGCAGCTGGAAGTAAGTGATGAATATACATCAAATGTTGATGATAAAAAAAAATCCTCATGGCGATGTGCAGGGAAAAACTCAAACTTCAATCGACAGTAAGACAGACCACATCTGTCCCAGATGACATTCAGAAAACAAAACTTGTGAAAAAGAGATGACATTTCAGCTTGCATAAGCTACATTGGTTTTGCTGGATATATTATATTATATGAATTATATGAATTATAAGTTGAATATGTGGAATATGTGATGGTATGTGACACATGAATCTAGCGTGTGTGTGTGTGTGTGTGTGTGTGTGTGTGTGTGTGTGTGTGTGTGTGTGTGTGTGTGTGTGTGTGTGTGTGTGTGTGTGCGTGCGTGCGTGCGTGTTCAAAAGAAGCGCATTTTGTTTCCCAAAATGAAAATTATATGAAATATTTATTGACCAGAAAATAACTTATTTTAATATGTAATCATATTTTATGATATTAATGTTTTTCAGTATTTTTGAATAAATAAATGCAGTCTTGGTAAACAGAAGAGACTTAAAAACATAAAAATAAAATCTTGCCAACCCTAATCTTTTGGTGGTGTTAAAATATTATAATAAAAATAATACATTTATAAAAATAGTTATTCCATTAAATGTATTATTTGTGTTTATTTATGTTTTAATAATGTATATGTATATTAATAATGTATTATTTATGAATAAATATGTATTAATTAATTAATTAATTCTTTTGTTAAGTATATATAAACACGGTAAAAAATATATGTTTAATAAGTTATGACAACATATGTTTTTACATTGTTTTAACTCATCAAAATAAGTTAAGAAATGTTAAACTTTTTTTATTAGTTATATTGTTACAAAACGTAGTGTGTAGATCAAACTCACAAAGGCGAAGGAGAACTTGGAAGAGGAATTTTTAATAAATTGATACACAGGAAACACTCAGGAACATCACTACACAGGAACGACAGCGGACAAACACTAAGGGGAAACTGAGAACTAAATACACAGGGCTAACAAGGTGATTAACAGGACACCGGTGATAGACATAACTCATTAGACAGACTGGGGAGAAACTGGGTCACGGGGGCTCAACTCAAAACACAAAGAACACAGCAGACAGGTATACATGTAACAAATACAAGATGTAACTCATTTTTAAAGTCAGTTTAACATCAATTAATTTGAAATAACTTAAACATCCAAGTCAATTGTACTGCAAAAGTTCAAAATGTGCCTTTTTTTTACAGTGTACACACTATATTGCCAAAAGTATTGGGACACCTCTCCAAATCATTTAATTCAGGTGTTCAATCACTTCCTTGGCCACAGGTGTATAAAATCAAGCACTAGTCATGCAGACGCTTCTACAAACATTTGTGAAAGAATGGGTCGCTCTCAGGAGCTCAGTGAACTCAAGCGTGGTACCGTGATAGGTTGACATCTGTGCAATAAGTCCATTCATGAAATTCCCTCACTAAATATTCCACGGTCAACTGTTAGTGGGATTATAACTAAGTGGAAGCCATTGGGAACAACAGCAAGTCGCCAACGTTCTGCAGAGTCAATAGCTACAGACTTCAGATGAGCTCAAGAAGAGTGTGTAGAGAGCTTCATGAATGGGTTTCCATGACCGAGCAGCTCATCCAAGCCTTACATCACCAAGTGCAATGCAAAGCGTCAGATGCAGTGGTGTAAAGCACGCCACCACTGGACCAATCACGCTTCTCTGTCTGGCAATCCGATGGACGAGTCTGGGTTTGACGGTTGCCAGGAGAACGGCATTGTGCTGAGTGTAAAGTTTGGTGGAGGGGGGTTATGGTGCGGGGTTGTTTTTCAGGTGTTTGGCTTGGCCTCTTTGGTCCAGTGAAAGGAACTCTTAATGCTTCAGCATACCAAGACATTTTGGACTTTGTGTGAAACAGTTTTGGGATGGCCCCTTCTATAAAGACATGGACGAGCGAGTTTTGTGTGGAGGAACTAGACTGGCCTGCACAGAGTCCTGACCTCAACCCGATAGATCACCTTTGGGATGAATTAGAGCGGAGACTGAGAGCCAGGCCTTCTGAAACATAAGTGCCTGACCTCACAAATGCACTTCTAGAAGAATGGTCAACAATTCCCATAAACACACTCCTAAACCTTGTGGAAAGCCTTCCCAGAAGAGTTGAAGGGTGAGCCAACTCCATATTAAACCCTACAGATTAAGAACAGGATGTCATTAAAGTTAAACGTGCAGTATGCAACTTTTGGCCACTAGGGGGTCACTCATTCAAAATAATAACAACTGACGTACTTTGATGACGTCGGGAAAGTGCGTGGGCTCATGGGAGTTGTTGTCATTATTGCCACTGTCAACCAGCGAATCTGGCATCTCCAGCAGAAAACATGTTCACTGACAAGGTAATTGATTGTTATATTACATCTCTATTATTGTTAAGTTTAGTTACGGCTTTTCACTTTATGTAATGTCAATCTAATGAAATAGCAGCAAGCTACCGTTACTTAACAAACTTATCAGTAACGTTAGATAATGTGCGAGACAGAATGTTGTGCGGGCGGTCGCTATGTCAACATACCTATAAGTTGGTAGGCTATGTTGACATATTAACCGCGCATCATAATTTGAGTTACTCAAATTATAGATATATTGACATGGCATCCGCGATTGTCGAACATTCTGTATATCAACTGTTCAATAAGGAAATAAATTTCAATTTAGTTTATCATTACCAACATAAAACATAGTAAATGAGAGAACCAGCACCTGCAATACGTTGTTCATTGGAACACGCGCTGTGTCGCTCCCCACATTCATCAATCATTCTAATAAACATTTATTTTGGAACTCAGAGATATATGAATTAGTAGATCATTATTAAATCAATATTATATGTAGCTAGTATTAACATATGATAAAAGTGACGGTCACCTTAAATTAATTGACCAAGATAGTGGCATATTACCTTATGAAGCTAACGTTACTTTCTCCAGCTACATATAAAACCAATAATAGCTAGTCCATCTGCGTTTTACATATGACATCATCGTGTCACCAAATATACGGATAGAAATATACTTTTGAATCAGTTTTAAAAAGTCTCAGTTTCAGTCTCCAAAAACACAGAATCCGCCTGTTTGAAAAGCCGATACAATACAAAATGTATAGGTATTCAGCTAAACGCGTCTCAATGTGGTCAAGATCGCTATGCAATATGCAAACATACAGCATGTTATGATTATTATGTTAGCTGAATGGTTACTTAAATGACCTGTTTATTAAAACGCAAGCGAGATCAGCATCTCTCTGCAGTCCGAGCTTGTCACGAAGATTTCGCCATCTTTCAAAGGCTTCTCCAAGGTTTACACGTCTCTTGCTTCTTCTACTGTCCCAAAATCTTCTCGGGTCATTTTTTTCACCCTTACGTTTGCGCTTTGTTGAGCTGGCAAAACGTACAGGCAAAGAGTAGTCATGATCCATTATCATACAGACTTTTTTATACGGGGGTTCCCCTTATACTGTCTGTCAGTGTTCCTCTTTGAGTTTGGCGGTTCCGCCCATAGATATCTATGGTTCCGCCGAGTTCCGCAGGAAGCAAGACGCAAACGTGGATATGACGTGAAAGACTGGCGACATAACGGAAATAAAGACACGGTCCGTGTCTTCAAATTAAAATATTAATTTCTCTGGATTTAGAAGTTAATTGGAACTGTCGGGATAATGTAAACACACAAATTTAAAAAATATATAACATAGATATAGTGATCTTTTATATTTTTAATGCTGAAACATTACATATTGTGCCTTTAAGGTAGACGTCCCAAAACTTTTGGCAATATAGTGTATATTTTATAATATTTTTTTAACCCCATTTGATTGTAGATGAGAAAAGCTGCTGTGCATTTTTCTGTCAAATCCCGCTCTTCTCCTCAGTCCATAATTACATTTTTAAAGGGGGGGTGAAACACTCAGTTTCAGTCAGTGTCATGTCAATCTTGAGTACCTATAGTGTAGCATTTCATCCTGCATATCTCCGAAAAGTCTTTATTTTTTTAATAATTATATAAGAAAGATGCGCTGTTCCGAGTCTTTCCGAAAAAAGCCGAGCGGGTGGGGGCGTGTCGTGTGAGCGGAGCTAAATAATGACGTGTGCAGCAGCGCGCTGTGTGTTGAGTCGAGCGTCATCCATAACAGCGGGAAAAAAACTTTATTCAAAATAAAAATATGGCTTTTAATCAGATACAGCCATACATCTATGATCCGGAATCAGACCCAGAGGCTGCAGTTGAACAGGAGCAGCAGCAAAAACGACTAGAGCAGGACGTCTCTATGTGGTAAGTTACAAGTTATACACTAACTATATAATATGCTTAGCGACTTGTGTTATTTACATATTTATACTTGAATTATATCGTCGTATTTTTGTCTTTGAAGGTGTACATGTGGGAAGTGCAGTTGTGCACGTGTGTTTGTGTGTTTACGCGTGGTTTGTGTAGACAGTAAGCGGACTAAAAAAAACACAGACATTTGAAGCAGTCTCACTCACCCTTCTAACGTTGGGACTGCTCCATCCTTCAGCATTAGGCGATTGGGAAAATCCGGCGTCGAGCTGGGCCTTGTTTATGAAACAGTCGGCACCGAAATGCAGCGAACAGATATAAACATTCGCGCAACTCAGTTGCTGATCCGGAAAAGCAAATTACATCCACTGTTGCCTTAACGCGGGGTTTTTGGCGAATCTGTGCAGGACTGTCTTGGTCTGGCAACCAAAAACCCACTTTTTTGGTGACATTGTTATGTGCTATGTGTAATTGTCACCTGTCCAGCATCCTTCAAGCCAGCGTTTTGATGGGCATAGCCTGTTGCTTTCGCTCTCTCCCTCTCTCTCTCTCTCTCTCTCCCTCTCTCTCTCTCACGCGCTTCCGGTAGAATTGTCCGTAAGGCCCATACAAGGAAATTCCGCCCCCATTAACGTCAATGGGGACGCATGATCTCAAAAAACTTGCCGAAACTTATGACTAACCGGAAGTAGTATTTTTGACAAAGAAATACTCCCATCAAACGTCCACCTTAACTTTTGAAACTTTGTCTATGTTTAGTATGGGATTCCAAGTCTTTAACAGTGTAAAAAGATCAGTATGCATGAAACAGCATTTCACCCCCCCTTTAACGTTTTTTTAGTCATGTGAAAACACACTGTGATAGGAAATTCAGATGTTTTGAAGTTTTGGCAGTGGAATCAGGGCTTGTCATCTTCTCCGGACAGGCAGCTCTCGTCCCTCTAACACACATTGTCTTTCTTTTGTCTTTTTCTTCAGCAGACGAGATGATTGATCAGGGTGGAGAGAGACAGACAGAGAGAGTATCAGATGGCAGAGGTTTGACAGCAAACACCGCAGGAACAAACACTCGCTCTCATTTCAATCACTCTCACAGACGATGGCCGCGTGGTAAGACTTTCACCAGAAGACTCATCGTGTGTGTGTGTGTGTGTGTGTGTGTGTGTGTGTGTGTGTGTGTGTGTGTGTGTGTGTGTGTGTGTGTGTGTGTGTGTGTGTGTGTGTGTGTGTGTGTGTGTGTGTGTGTGTGTGTGTGAACGAGTTCATGTTTCGTGACACACTGATAACCAAGGTCATCCCGACAGGCCTGCTGGGCCTGTGTGTGTCCTTGTAGGACAGATCCGGAGGTGGGCATGTCAGGACGTTTCTGATCTGAGAGGAAGTCAGGCGATCTTTTGTGCCCGTGTGTGTCAGGAGAGATCACCTGACTGTCAGGTACGCTGAGCATGAGAGATGATAATGAGGTGGTGATGTCAGAGTGTCTGTTGAGTGTATTCAGCTGTCCGTCTTGTCAGCACACATGTGAAACACACGCTAAAACACTCATGCAACTTTCGTGATGGCCGGATGTGTTCCAACTTTTCCCATGGTCCGTATTTTTTTAAGACATCATGAACTCTTTCCCTGCCAGCGTTTTTTTAAACATCAGCATTTTTTTTGATAATTTTCACAAAAAGCCCCCAGAATATTTGGTTGTATGAATATCTGAACATGCAATATATCAAAAGAAATAACAGGAGCTTCTGCTTTTATTTTTATCAACACTTGAATGTGGCTAAGTTAATAATACATTAAAAAAAGCAATATTTTGACAAAAAAACCTGAGAAAATCATGTTTTTGTCCAAAGATGTGTATAATGCTTCTATCGCTTGTTTCTGCTTCCTTCTCGCCTGTGTTTTGATCAGAATATGTGTAATAGCGCTCCCTATCGTATAACAGAGTTAAATTGAAATTAAAATTTTGAGTTATTACAATGAACATTTGTTGAGATTCGACAACCTTTATTAAAATATTATTAAAAGATTTTGTAAGCATATTGGGTAACTGTGTATTTTATTTTTGATGACGCAGTGAAACCAAATAGTGCTATTTTCATGATTTATTAAATTTTTTATGTGGTTCAGATACAATAATATTTTGAGTTTATATTTATTAAACAAATTTCCTTCATTGTATCAACTCAATTTTTTTATTTCAATAAACTCAAAATTTTAAGGCAACCAGGTACAGCGGGACTGACAACCGTATTCTGTTGCTGTGTGAGCATGGCCTATATCTAAAGTCTTTGATCACATTCAGTCTCTTGTACATTACGTATGCACGCATGAGCAATTAGATGCTGGCTGCAGTTACCGTAACGGCCACTGGTGTCGCTAATAGTTTATAATTCTACATATAACGACCCTTTAATCGTGGGATGTTATTTCAAAACCGTTTTACAAAACAGACTCGGGCCGAGTGCAATAACAAACTTGTAGCCAATCAGCAGGTAAGGGGCGTGTCTACCATTGATGGTGAGAAGAGCGCTCAGTGCATGTCGTTATTTAAAGCACACGACACACATAATAACGGACATATTAGCGGAAAACTAATATATGCTGGCTTTTTCTTGAATATGCTCGTGTTGTTTGTCATGTTCGTTTTTTGTTCATTTGCGATCGTATTGTCACCAACTTCAGCGATGATAAGGTTCATTTCCACACCGTATGGAGCATCTAAATCTCATCACTGTCTGTTTCAAGCATCAGCTCACAAAATGTGTCCCACAAGTAAGATACTATACTTCTAATATGTTTGTTTCCTCTTTTCATGATCGATATAACCCTTTTGTGGTCATAATTGTAATATGACGTTAGCTGGAATATCATGCTTGTGTACTTTCGAGTTGTCATGAAAACGGTTTGTGTTTTTGTGATCGCTATAACTGTAATCTAGTCATAATTGTAATATGTCGTTAGTTGACATTGGAGTTGTTCATGAGAAGAGTTTGTGTTTTTGTGATGGATATTCACTTTTTCATTGGACCTGGATCAGTAACGCACAGATTCTGCCATAGTCGTTGCCTGGGTTACGTATGTGTGGGGCCGAGCTATCAATATAGGGGCGTGTTTGTTTTGGTGATTTGAAATAACAACAACGGTTACCAGAAAGCACTTACCCCACCTTTAAATGCCCACTGAAGTGTCTTGAAATGCACAGCATTATTCAATGTGTTGATGTAATTTCCCCTAAAAATGGAAGACAGGGCGAAGCATATCGAACAGGTCCTCCCCTTTAAAAAAAAGTCAATAGCGTTTAGTTTATCACAGCTCGGCCAGAGCCATTTAAGCTTAAGCCTAGTTCACACTGCCCGATTTTTCCCCCGTTTTTGAGTCGCCGACAGGTTTTGTGAAATCGCCGACAAATGCCCGAGATCACAGGCAAAACGGTGCTCGTGCACGCGAGTGACAATCACGCAGTGTGAATAATCAAAGACGCGATCAGAGAGAATCGCCGACGAGTCACCGACGCCGGTGAGATATTTGGCATGCTAAATATCTGGACCTGTCGGCGATTCAAACTCCTGCTGTGTGAACAGCGTTCTGACTGAAAATTACACCGACAGCCAATGAGAGAGTGAGATACAGGGCAGCAGGAGGTTCAGGGAGGAGTTATAGAGCAGAATATCAGTATTTTAATAGATATATTTACAATTCTATCAAACAGAAACAAAGGCCAAACATTTGCACATCCAGCCGCAGCAGCAGCACATTACAAAATTGTTTATTTACCTCAAACTGTCTTTGAACACAATCCTGGCTCCCTCTGTCTCTCGGCAGTGGGAGGCAGTGGCTCAGTGGTTCATGTAGGTTGTCTACAAACCAGAAGGTTGGTGGTTCAATCCCCGGTTCCACCTGTCAAAGTGTCCATGAGCAAGACACCTAACCCCAGCTGCTCCCGATGAGCTGGATGCCGCCTTACGTGGCTGACATCGCCGTCGGTGTATGAATGGGTAAATGTGAGGCAAAAATGTAAAGCGTTTTGGATAAAAGCGCTATATAAATGCAGTCCACTATATAAATGCAGTCCAACAATTTCTTCCGCCATAATCTTTTTTCTTTTTCTCCACAAATCAGTGCACATACAATTTGAAGCAAACTTTGTGCAGTTTATAATTTTTAATAACAATTCCAAGTCTGACGCATGTGTGATCTCGCGTTTACTTGTCACATCGCACGTGTGTTTGGGAAACGTAGTTTGCACCGGAGAGAGAGAGAGTTGGCGGCGATTCTTCCTCTTGTTCAGTCATGCAGTGTGAACTCCTCTGTCGTCAAACCATCGTGCAGTGTGAACACAGCAGTGACTGAATGATACCCCAGATAGTCATGCAGTGTGAATAGAGCAGAGACCCGACGAGTTTGAAAATCGTGCCGTCTGAACTAGGCTTTTGTAAAGCCGAATTTTTCTCCTATTTCTAACCGTTTTTCCTCCTTATATCCTCCATGTTGCTTTAAAATAACATTCTGTGCAGAATTCAAACAGATCCGAAATGGTTTCTGGTCTGCTGTTGCAGACGCAACGCCTATTTATATTGCAGGGGGTGGGGCTTCAGGTTCTAGAGAGTATTTGATTGGACAGAAAATCTGACGACAAGTTGAAGTGCAGTAGCCTGGATGCCAGCCGAAGATCGTGTATTCCAGCCTGATTTCAGCGCACCTGCAGACAGGGTTGCCAAGTTTTTACAACAAAACCCGCCAACTACTAGCCCTAAACAATAGCTTCTCCGGGGAAAAATGGCTTTTGGGGGGTAAAATGTGTGTTATTTTGGCAAGGTTGCCTGCTGAAATTCACACTCATGGGTCTATATATCACATAATAGTCCCTTCAACACACGGACATAGAAAACAATGCGCGGGAAAAAACACGGACTTCGTTTCGCTTCGTTGCTCTGATTGGTTGTAAGTTTATCCAATTGATGTCTTTCCAGGTTTGGTTGAAACACGCCCCATAATCACAGCCCAATGGAGCATCAGACTCATATTCTGACTAGAATTGAGTATGACCACGTCAGGCTAGAAGTGCAGAGTGATGTCATCAAAATCATCGAGAGACTGTAAGTTTTGAATGCTTCTATCTTCTAAATGTGATTTCTTCCCCCCCCCCCCCCCCCAATTGTGTTAAAGCACATGAGCTTATAGATAACAGCAAGGCTAACATATTCATACTAAAAGTATGAACAACCCATTGGGCCACTGAATCTGCATTAACGACAACAGTTGGGGCAACAGCCTTAGTCCTAATGGGTTGTTATCATAGCTATCAAAATCCAGTGTTTTGTATTTTGCGTACGTGAGTTTTTGTTGTAGATGTCTATAAAAAAAATAAATTTGTGTACTGTGCTAATTAATTGAGACTTCTTTCAGCTCTTACAGGTTGTTGGCCTTGTCTGTTCCGTTGCTTCTATTGCTCTCCCCTTTTTTGTAAGTCGCTTTGGATAAAAGCGTCTGCTAAATGATTAAATCTAAATGTAAATGTAAAAGCCAAAAAATTACATTTTTATTTTATAGGGACTTATAATATAGTTAAAAGGGAAATATAGAAATATTACAGGTTATTATCAATGTGTTGCTGATTTTTAATCATATTTAAGCTTCAAACTATTTTTGTTTTACTAAAAAGTTCAATTGATTGTGTTTACTGAAAAGCATTTTCCTTTTAAAATATAATACATTTAAATTAAATACAAAAGTTTTTTGGTAAATAGTAAATATATATATATTGTATAGGCTATGAGCCTCGAAAGATAATCACTATTAAAAATAATAATAATAATCTATATGTAAAGCGCTTTGGGTGTCTAGAAAAGCGCTATTTAAATGTAATTAATTATTATTATTATAATTTTAAAACATGGCACAATATAATATCCTAATGCAAAATATAATTTCTTATTTTTTCTTTTTGATTATGAGGTGAAGCATTGCTTGGAAACACTGAAATATTGCTTTAAGGTTATGACTGGATGTGTTGTGTTTCATTCTGCGTGATACTGAACGTTGAGGGGTTTTCAGTGGCTTGAAGAGTTACAGACAGATGTCAGTGACATGACACGCGTCATGCTCGCGTCACGTCTGTCACCCCCATTAATGCCCCCTGCGTAAAAGCTCTGTGACGAACTCTGGCCAGATTTCTAAACCGTCCTGCTGGGATTTTATTTGTCTCTTTATTTGTCTACATTCACTGTTCACTCTTTCGTTCTCTTATATAAGGCTGTGTGTGTGTGTGTGTGTGTGTGTGTGTGTGTGTGTGTGTGTGTGTGTGTGTGTGTGTGTGTGTGTGTGTGTGTGTGTGTGTGAGTGATCTGTGAGATACTGGAGATTAGGACTGGGATTATGCACCGCTGGATTAATCTGACCCCGATGCAGCAGTGACCGTGTGATCATGAGAGAAAAAATTGACGTACTGCCATATTAATACTTAATACATGGCATACAAAATCTTCCCTGACTCTGATTTGAATGGCGACAACTTTTTAATACACAATAATCATATTTATTATATTATATTATATATAAATAATATAAATATATATAATATAACATGACTACTAATGACTACTCTCTATAACATTTATGATCATCAGTGTTATTATTGTTAGCTAAAACTATTAAAAGAAATAGAAAAATTTAAAGCTGAGATAAAAAATATAAAAAAATTAATCAAAAGCTAATTCTTAATATTTATACATGTTAAAATACCAAAATAATACATAAATGATATTAACTATAATATTAATATTAATTACTTGCATTTTGGTTTTAATAGTAACTGATTAAAGGAAGTTTTGAGTTCTGAAACTTTCATCATTTTATAGCCTCTTATATCAAAAGATTAGTGAATGATTTCTCAAGTCATGACCCGTAAGTCTCCAGAAGTTTAAATATTTAAATATGTAAAAATGTGTAGTTTGTATTGGAAACTCTCCGGAATTTTCTCCGCTAAGAAACTTTGATCAATTGTAAAAATGATTATGTTAGATCATAGACAGGAGAGACCCGTTGTGCCGCCCTCTTGTGGAGTCTTATGGAATCAAAATAAACTCCCAAAAAGGAGCTGACAAAGTTACTGTATAATGTCAAGATAAAGCCAGAATCCTATAGCGGTCACATGACCTTTAGTGTAGGTGTCACATGACCTTTAGTGTAGGTGTCACATGACCTTTAGTATGCTTTAGTATCTCTCTCTCTCTCTCTCTCTCTCTCTCTCTCTCTCTCTCTCTCTCATGTATCGCACACATATCGTACAGTAAGAACTGACCTCCTGGAAACTGTGCGTCTCTGACACTCTGTCTTGTGATTCTGCTGACACAGATCCATATACGTGCCAAACACCACATCTGTGTGTGTGTGTGTGTTTGATCAGGACAGCAGTAAACTCACCCCTGTCATTGATAGCACTAATAAATCAAAGACAGATTTGTTTCCATAGTAACCGTCAGATACATTGACAGATGCCACACACTGCCGAATGAAACCGTCAGTGAACGTGTTTTCATGTTTTATGGGGACTTTCCATAGACATAATCATTTGTATACTGTACAAACTGTATGTTCTTTCCCCTTACACTAACCCCTAAACCTACACATCACACAACACTTTCTGCATTTTTACATTTTCAAAAACATAACTTTTGATTTATAAGTTGTTTTTCTCATGGGGAACAAAAAAATGTCTCACAAGGACAAGGATATTTGTGGGGGCATGTTGTCCTCATAATGTAGGGTTTACCAGGATCACACACACACACACACACACACACGCACGCACACACACACGCACGCACGCACATGCACACATAGGAGTTGTTTGAGGTGTAAAATGTTCAAATGTTATAGTTATAGACTCATATCCATCAATTGAGATATAAACAAGTTAATGTAATATTATTTTATTTTTAAGCTTTATTTTATTAAAAAAATAATGGTTTTAGTTTTAAACAATAACGGACATTTCAAAACATTTCTCATCTAATGATCTGCACATTAATTTTATAGATCTATACAGTATGTCAACTATTGACTCATTTGGGTCTGTTTTTATTATAAGAAATGCAAAATTAAGACTTGAGATATAAATGAGAACATTAAGTCCACTGAAACATAAAAGAGCAACTGTCTGTGTAATTGTCACTGCTTTTTTCACATAAGTGACTCAAACTGAGGTGTGTGTGTGTGTGTGTGTGTTTGTTTGTGTGTGTGTCTGTGTGTGTGTGTATGTGTGTGTGTGTGTGTGTGTGTGTGTGTGCGTGCGTGCGTGCGTGCGTGCATGTGTGTCTGTGTGGGCATGTTTTTGTGACATATGAGGACACAAATGTGTATAACGACATGGGTATGACACACGTATTACAGGAGATGGTGAAATATGAGGACATTAGCCATGTCCCCACTTTTCAAAATGCTTATAAATCATACAGGGTGAGTTTTTTTTAGAAAATGCAGAATGTTTCCTGTGATGGGCAGGGGCAGGGGCAGGGGCAGGGGCAGGGGCAGGGGCAGGGGCAGGGGCAGGGGCAGGGGCAGGGGCAGGGGCAGGGGCAGGGGCAGGGGCAGAGGCAGGAGCAGGAGCAGGAGCAGGGGCTGTGTGTGTGTGTGTGTGTGTGTGTGTGTGTGTGTGTGTGTGTGTGTGTGTGTGTGTGTGTGTGTGTGTGTGTGTGTGTGTGTGTGTGTGTGTGTGTGTGTGTGTGTGTGTGTGTGTGTGTGTGTGTGTGTGTGTGTGTGTGTGAAAGAGAGAGAGAATGAGATGGATTTCTGTGGTGATTATGTTGTCAGTGCCATTGTGGTACAGTATGAAATCCATTACGCCTATGGAAAGTCCCCATAAAACATGGAAACACGACATGTGTGTGTGTGTGTATAAACTAGGATAATCAGTATGAATGAGCCCTCAGGTTCTCAGATGGTGTGTGTTTTTCAAGGTCAAGATAATGTTTTTAACGAGGCATCACCATCTTAATGACCCAACGTTAATTAACTCACAGATTCACCCTCATTCTGTCTTTTTGTCTTTCTCTCCCTACATCCCTACTAAATAGTATGCGAAATTGAAATTAGGTGCATTCCAAATCATAGTACATACTAGTGTTACCAGGATGGGGTGCCATTTCACTTCAATCTGTGAAGTTTCCTCTTTTTTACTACTGTTTTTAGTTCCAAATTAACACAATTTTAATTATGAATCAATGCGTCATCAGGCCTTCTTCCAAAATGTGTTTCTGTCTGCAGAGGTGGTGTTTCACCTCACTCAGACGTCACAGCCTCAGCCTGGCACATTCAGAGATCGAGCATTTTCTGAACCTGGTGTCTGTAAAAGCTTTTCTTTGACTAGACTCTAAAAATCTGGGTAAATAACAACCCAATGTTGGGTCAAATATGGACTAACCTAGCAATTGGGTTGTTTTAACCCAGTGATTAGGTTGTCTTAAGCAAATATTTAACCCAGCCGCAGGATTAAAACAACTCAATCAATGGGTTAAAACTTAATTGCTGGGTTAGTCCATATTTGACCCAACATTGGGTAAAAACAACCCAGCATTTTTTTTTTGACTTTTCATTCAGCCTTATAAAAGTTCATTGTGATATAAGAATATCCTGTAAGTTTTGTTATAACAAGGAAGCTTTCAGCTCCGAAACTTACAGGATATTCTTATATCACAATTAACTTTTATAAGGCTGAATGAAAAGTTGATTTCTCAATTTATGACCCTTTTAAGTATTTTGAGTGTTAGTGTAATATTATTCTTTAATTTATCTTTGGCGACATGATTTCCTAATGTACAGTCGTGGTCAAAATTGTTGGTACCCCTGGTAAATATGATCAAATATGACTGTAAAAAATAAATCTGCATTGTTTATCCTTTTAATCTTTTATAACAAAATTCACAAAAATCTAACCTTTCATTAAAGTAAAAGAATTGAAAATGAGGGGTAAATCACATTATGAAATGAATGCTTTTCTCCAAAACACGTTGGCCACATTTGTTGGTACCCTTTTATTAAATACTTTTTGAAACCTCCTTTTCCCCAAGATAACAGCTCTGAGTCTTCTTCTATAATGCCTGATGAGTTTGGAGAACACCTGAATAGAGATCAGAGACCATTCCTCCATACGGAAGCTCTCCAGATCCTTCAGATTCCCAGATCCATGCTGGAGCTTCTTCTCTTCAGTTCAGCCACACATCTTCTATAGGGTTCAGCTCAGGAAACTGGGATGGTCATGGCAGAAGCTTCATTTTGTGCTCAGTGACACATGTGTGTGTTGATTTTGATGTTTGTTTTAGATCGTTGTCCTGATGGGAGATCCAACCACGGCCCATTATAAGATTTCTAGCAGAATCCATTAGGTTTGGATTTTTGATCTTTTGGTATTTGCTAAAATCCATGATACAATGTGTCTGAACAAGATGTCCAGGACCTCCAGCAAAAAAAATAGACCCACAACATTAAAGATCCAGCTGTATTTTTAGCCGTGGGCATTGGGTACTTTTAATCCCTGTTTGCACCAAACCCATCTGGTAGATTTGCTGCCAAAAAGCTATTTTATAGTTTCATCTGACCACAGGACCTGGTCCCTTTTAGACTTTCCAGTCGTGTCTGACCACTGAATGTGCTGGAGTTCATTTCTGGATGAGCGAGGAGGATTTCTCTTGAATCCCTCCCAAACAACATGTGGTGATGTAGGGGTTGTTTGATTTTTTTTTTTTTTAATTATCTTTTTGACCCCGAGACTCAACTAATCTCTGCGATTCTCCATCTGTGATCCTTGGAGAGTCGTTGTGCTCTCAAACGTTCCTCCTCGCCGTGCATTAGGACAATATACACACACGTCCTCTGTCAGGCAGATTTGTAACATCTTTAGTTTAATCTTTTAGTTAAATGGAGCTTCTTAATTATTGCCCTGATGGTGGAAATGGGGATTTTCAATGCTTTAGCTATTTTCCTACAGCTTCTTTCTATTTTGTGAAGCTCAACAATCTTTTGCTGCACATCAGAACTATATTCTGTGGTTTCACTTATTGTGATAAATGTTTAAGGGAATTAGGCTTTTATGCCTCCTTATATTTATACTCCTGTGAAACAAGACATCCTAGCTGGACAATTTCATGTTCCTTGTCACCTTGGTGTGCTAAAAAATGTAAATATTAATGTAAATATACTTCAGAGATATTTTACTCATTTAAAATTCTAGGGGTACCAACAATTGTGGCCCATGTGTTTTGGAGAAAAGTGTTTATTTCTTAATGTGATTTACCCCCCATTGTAAATTATTTTACTTAAATGAAAGGTTGGATTTTTGTGATTTTAAATAAATAAAAGATCAAAGGGATAAAGAATGCAGATTATTTTTTTACAGCCATATTTGATCATATTTACCAGGGGTACCAACAATTTTGACCACGACTGTTAATATGATGTGGACATGTCCTACTGAAAATATAACATTTTAACTTCTCAAATGAACAAAATTATTTGAATACAGATTAGTTAATTTGGCTGAACAAGATTCAGCAGTCAGTAAAATTAACTGATCTTCCCATCACTACACTCTAAAAAAATGCTGGACTAAAAACAACCCAAGTTGGGTTGAAAATGGACTAACCCAGCAATTGGGTTCTTTTAACCCAGCGATTGGGTTGTTTTAACCCAGCAATTAGGTTGTCTTAAGCAACATTTAACCCAACAGCTGGGTTAAAACAACCCATTTGCGGTGTTAAAACAACTCAACCGTTGGGTTAAAACAACCCAATTGCTTTTTTTAGAGTGTACTGTGTATGGGTAAGTTACATACAACAAAAATTGCACTTTAAAATATATTCAAACAGAAAACAGCTATTTTATAATGGTTTTAGATTTAGACAATAACAACAGCGACATGAACACAAACATTTCTCATCAAATGGACTGAGCTGCTCTGCCCATTAATTTCTGTATATAGAAATATTGACTCATTTGGGTCTGTTTCATTTCTAGAGATGCAAAATTGAGACATAATGAGTCATAAATGAAAACAAAAAACATTTGGCTTATCAAGATTCAACAGTTAGTAAAATGATCTGATCTTCCATCACTTTACGGGTAAGGTTACATACAACATAACTTGTATAAATAGAGGTTATTTATGTATAATCAAATGTGTAGCAACTATTATAGTCACTGCTGTGGATTTATTTCACAACAAACCTCTAAACGAACACAGACGTGATTTGAAACATTCATGACGATCCATTTTTTATGTGCCTATAACATAGAGCACTTCCCCATCTGACATTGGTCAGACAGTCAGATAGTCCCGCCCAAAAAACACGCCATTGGTTGAGCAAATATTGCTGTTGTTTTCCTATTGATGTGACAAAGGCCCCGTTTACAACTGGCACAGTGCTGCCAAGTCTGAGTTTTTTTCCACAGAATTGGGCTACTTTAACACCGTTGCCGCGGGCTGTTTTTCATGTCCGCAGGTTGAAGTGACTACAGTTATATTTAGCGCCGGAAATACTCATTTTAGTAGGGAACCCTGGAAGAAAACATATATTTTACCCCCTGGAATGCATTTTTTTGACCAGGGAACCACTAAAATCGCAATTGGGCTTGTTTTGGTCTAGTTTTGAGTTGCAATTGGGCGGGTTTTGTTGTGAAAACAGGGCAACCCTGAACTGGGGTGTATTCCAGAAAGCAAGGTTAACTTACCGTCACATATACCTTGAGCTCTCGGTTGAATAACCCAAACATTGCTTACTCGAGGTATGCTGGTTCCAAAAACAAGTCCCGGAGTAAGTTCAGACAACTCAGAGTATGTTCCCGGTTTACACACAAGACATTCTCAACAGAGCGACGAATCGATGATTCACCATGGAAACAGACGCTAAGGCCCTGTCCCAAATGGCACACTTCATGTGGACTTTCGGTCTTGTGGACTTAGGGTTTATTAAAATATATAGTTTTACAAGAACGTAGGGTGTCCCATTCGTCATTTAAGCTTAAAGAAGTGTGCTCATGAGCGCCCCCTTTGCAGCTGCTATGCACCCTCGATGCACATTTCAGCTGAGCGCGAAAATTTGCGAGCTACGCAGAGGACTTCTACCCGGCATTCAAAGCGGCATTACGACGTGAAAGTGCGGACTCAGAGGAAGATCATGAGGGTTTAGGGTGCCATTTAGGACAGGGCCTAAGAAAAAGCACGCTATTATAGTTTCTCCTTCTTCTTTTGTTTAATGGCAATTTACATAACATACATAAAACATACATTTTTCAACCTTTTCATTTAATAAGTAATCTTTATTCACTGAGAAGATGCTAATTAATTGAATGCAGATCCATGTGTGAGATGACAGTAAAATAAATAATAAATATATTTTAATTGAATTAACATTTAAATATTACCTTGCTGTGATAGCGCTTTAGAATTAATATACAGTATAATATTGTACATTATATAACTATATTAATATAACTATACAGTCCCTGACAAAAGTCTTGTCGCTTGTGTACAAATTGACCTAAAGTGCCGCTGAAATATATTTCTAATCAAGATTTTTTTACAAGAAATGGCTCATTTTAATCCCACCAGCTTTTGTGATAATGTTTCAGTGAAAAACTAAACTTTCAAAAAGTATTCTAATCTCCTGGTCACCTGAAGTCCCTGTGTCAACCAGAACAGTTTTTCGGATTCTGTCTCGAAATAGCCTCCATGGTCGAATCAATTGAAAAACCGTTTGGCATTTGCCAAGGCCCACAGCCTGCTAAAAGGATGGACGCTGGAAAAGTGGCAGAAGGTGGATTTTTCAGATGAATCTTCTGTTGAATTACACCACAGTCGCCGCAAATATTGCAGGAGACCTACTGGAGCCAGAATGGATCCGAGATTCACCCAGAAAACAGTGAAGTTTGGTGGCGGAAAAATCATGGTCTGGGGTTACATCCAGTATGGGGGTGTGCGAGAGATCTGCAGGGTGGAAGGAAACATCAATAGTCTAAAATAACAAGAAATCTTAGCTACCTCTTATATTCCCAACCATAAAAGAGGCCAAATTCTGCAGCAGGACGGTGCTCCATCGCATACTTCCATCTCCACATCAAAGTTCCTCAAGGCGAAGAAGATCAAGATGCTCCAGGATTGGCCAGCCCAGTCACCAGACATGAACATCATTGAGCATATGTGGGGTAGGATGAAAGAGGACGCATGGAAGACGAAACCAAAGAATATTGATGAACTCTGGGAGGCATGCAAGACTGCTTTCAGATCACAAGTGGATGACACTAAATACAGGTGTAAATGGGGTCTAAAACGTTTTGAGCTTCTTCGCTTTCAACCACTAGCAGAGATAGTTGAAAAAAAATTCGACCAGATTGCTTTTGTAGTGTAACTACTTTCGCGTTCATATATAAATTGCGTAAGCTAATTCTGTCCATTAGATCGAAAGATTTGGAAGAAAAAAACGCACTAATTTAAATACATAGAGCCTCCCCTCGAAGAAAACAGGCCAGAAGTGTTTGAAAGTGGACAAAAGAGACGAGGTGTAAACGGGAATTTCTCCAACGTATCACTTGTGAACTGACTGACCAAAACGCTTCTTAATATCAGGTGTAAACAGGGCCTGACAGTCCATTTCTTAAATCATGGTAATGTCATGTCAAATTAGAAAATACACTAAAATTCAGCTTTTCATTGCATGATTAAATTGCATTTTTAAATATACGGTATGCAAATAGAAAATTCTAATAGAAAACAGCTATTTTAAGTTGTAATCATATTTCACTACCTTGTGTGTGTGTGTGTGTGTGTGTGTGTGTGTGTGTGTGTGTGTGTGTGTGTGTGTGTGTGTGTGTGTGTGTGTGTGTGTGTGTGTGTGTGTGTGTGTGTGTGTGAGCCTGTTTATGTGGTTTATGAGGACACAAATTTGTATAACTACATGGGTATTACACTGGTATTACACTATAAATGTGGTTTATGGTTTAAAGCATATTTCAAATAGCTTTAAAAACATACTAAATGATTTTAGGGACAAGGGCAGTGTAAGGGGATAGAAAATACGGTTTGTACGGTGTGTGTGTGTCTGTCTGTCTGTCTGTCTGTCTGTCTGGGTGGGTGGGTGGGTGGGTGGATGTGTTAAAAGTGATCGATTAGTCCACGTTAAACACGTGCCATTCTAATTAGCTGACAGATTGTATTGACCGCTGAACGTCGGTCAACTATTGACAAGATGTTTCAGCTGCTGCTTTGATCAGCATCACCGCTTCGCACACACACAGCGTTCACTGCAGAACTGCAGATGAAGGAGAGATGCATGGATGAGTGTTTTCTGTAAGACCGACAGAGGTTTCTCTTTGAGAATGTGCTAAAAGCTGCTGTAAGGTCAGAGGCTCTTTTTATACAGTCTATGGTGAGGACACATCTTTAGCATTAGCCATGTCCCCACTTTTCAAAATGCTTATAAATCATACAGGATGAGTTTTTTTAGAAAATGCAGAATGTTTCCTGTGATGGGCAGGGGCAGGGGCAGGGGCAGGGGCAGGGGCTGTGTGTGTGTGTGTGTGTGTGTGTGTGTGTGTGTGTGTGTGTGTGTGTGTGTGTGTGTGTGTGTGTGTGTGTGTGTGTGTGTGTGTGTGTGTGTGTGTGTGTGTGTGTGTGTGTGTGTGTGTGTGTGTGTGTGTGTGTACTCCATCTAAATAAATGATTGTGTATGAAATCATAAATCCATTTCATATAGGATTGATCAGAAGTCATTAGTAAAGGTGTCCCCGGTTACCAACCCCTCTGAAGTTACTGTCTGTGTCATTGATGAGATTTAACAATAATAATAGTGCAGTTTAAAGTTAAAAAATTCTTCAATAAAGTATTCTCGTAGCTTCATAAAATCAAGGTTGAACCACTGGAGTCACATGGACGATTTAATGATGTCTTTAATCTTTCTGAAAGTGGTCGTTGTGTTGCTGTTTACATGTGGTTCAGAAAGCTCTGTGATTTAAGCAAAAATATCTTCATTTGTGTTCTGAAGATGAATGAACGTCTTATGGGTTTGGAACGACATGAGGGTGAGTGATTAACAGTGTTGGGGAAAGTTACTTTGAAATGTAATGCATTAAAATATTTCATTACTCCCTTAAAAAGAAACTAATTGAGTTACTTGGTTACCTTTTAAGAAAAGTAGTTACGTTACTTTTGGATTACTTTTTCTCACCTTTGAAACTAAAAACTAAAAAGTTATAAAAATATAACAAATGTAAAGACCTCTTCACACCAAAACTGAAATAATATACCTCAGGCCGAGGTAAAAATGTAAATTCAGGCGTGTACAGTAGAGGGCGTGGCTTAAACAAACCTTTCAGCTGTGCTGCCGTTCTGGATAAATGGAAGAATAGGACGCATGCAGGAGAAAAAACACTCTTACTTATAAAGGTGGTTTAAATGCATCAAAATATTTGTAGTAACTCAGATATTTTGTTGTAAATTTTAAAAGTAATGCGTTACTTTACTAGTTACTTGAAAAAGGACTCTGATTACGTAACTCAAGTTACTTGTAATGCGTTGCCCCCGACATTAATTTTAATAACTTACTAACCCTTTAAAGGACAACTCCGGTGAGAAATGAACCTAGGGGTAATTAACAGATGGTTGCCGAGTAGATCATTAGTTTTCATTAAAATCGAATCTAAAGAGTTTTATCTCTAAAAACAGATTAGCTTATAACGCTTGTCTATGGGGCATATAATAAGTAAAATTAAATCGCTAGTTAATACGACTAACACGGCTCAAAATAGCCTCACACTAACCCGGTAGCATAATGAGGGTCCCTACATGCAAACCGAAGCATTGAGAACTTTGTAAGAGTACAAACAGTTTAATAAGAAGATACTTTATAAAGACAGTACATTACGCATTCACGGACAGCAGCCATCTTGGAAAACAGTCTCGACCAGTCGAGCCACGAACGCTGTGCTAAGTGATGAACTGTGACTTGGAATCTCATATGGGACACCTTCTTCTCTTATAGTTAGTCAAGTCAATCATATATTTTAATAAACAGATATAATTCATGCATTTCCATGTAATTAAATTTCACAAACTTAATTCCAATCGACCAGCTCACTTAGAACAGCGTTCGTGGAACAGCGCTCGTGGCTCGACTTGTCGAGACTGTTTTCCAAGATGGCTGCTGTCCGTGAATGCGTAATGTACTGTCTTTATAAAGTATCTTCTTATTAAACTGTTTGTACTCTTACAAAGTTCTCAATGCTTCGGTTTGCATGTAGAGACCCTCATTATGCTGCCGTGTTAGTGTGAGGCTATTTTGAGCCTTGTTAGTGATATAGCGATTTAATTTGACTTATTCTGTGCCCCATAGACAAGCGTTAAAAGCTAATCTGTTTTTTAAGAGATCTTTAGAAATAAAACTCTTAATATTCGATTTTCATGAAAACGAATCCCAGAGAACAACCTACTCGATAACCATGTGTTAATTACCCCTAGGTTCATTTTTCACCGGAGTTGTCCTTTAAGAACCTTTAAAATCCATAAGAACTTGTATTTTTTAGAGTGCAGGGGCTGTGAAATAAGCCCTTAAAAGTGTAATGTTAGAATCATAATAGTCCATTTCCCTGCTGTCTATTGAAGCTATTCAATGGTTTTGTGTGAGTAATTGAATGAAAATCAAATCCGTTTTGTGCTTTTACATATTCAGTGAAGAGAACTAATGCTATTTGGCGTGGTGTGATATGTCTTCACAAACCAAGTTTGAATACACGAAAACACAATAACTAATTTTGACCACTATGATTTTTATTTTATTTTGTGTCTTGGTGTGCATATGTAACTTTTCAGAAATGTAAAAACTGACAAAAAAATATTTCGTACACACATGCTCTTGCTCATTTTGCAACATTGATTGTATTAAACAGCTCTCACACACACACACACACACACACACACACACACACACACACACACACACACACACACACACACACACACACACACACACACACACACACACACACACACACACACACTTCCATTCAAAAGTTTGGCTTTGGTGAGATTTTTTATGTTTCTTCTGCTTACCAAGGAAGATTTTATTTGATCAAAAATACAGTAATATTGTGAAATATTATTTCCAATTAAGAAAAAAAGTATTCAAATGTAATTAATTCCTGTGCTTAAAGCTGAATTTTCAGCATCCAGTCTTCAGTGTCACATGATTTCTCATTATCAACAGTTGTGCTGCTTCATATTTTTGTGGAAACAATGAATATAAAGTTTAAAAGAACAGCATTTATTTGAAATAGAAATCTTTCATAACATTATCAAATGTCTTTACTGTCACTTTTGATCAATTGAATGTCCTTGCTAAATAAAAGTATTCATTTCTTAAAGATGTCACGTTATACCGAGTGTTGTGCAGTTTGCTGGACTATAATTGCGTAGTAGTTGTTGTGCTATGAGAGTCTTTAGGGTTTGTGGCAGTAACTGAATAGCTGAAGTCAAATGACGGAGGTCGCACAGGCTGAATTTGTGTGAGTTAGAGAGAGCGAGAGAGAGAGAGAGAAAGGAGTGGGTGTGTGTCAGTGTGTGGAGGGGAATCAAAGCAGGGCTTCAAAGCTGATCAGGGGTCTCATGGGTAATCTGCCATCCTGCACTGCACTAGTTCAAAGCGCCGCGCTGTGAATGCCAGTTAAGAGTGAGAGAGCGATGGAAAATTAAAGCGAAACGGAGAGAGTGGGTTGTGTGTCTGTGACTGTTAGTGTGCGTGTTTGTCGAAGCATGTCTTGTTTGTGTGTGTGTTGGCAATAAATGAACATTTTGAGATGCGACTGCCTTTGAAGCAAACCTGTACGCTTCAGCAGAGAGAGTGATAGAGGGAAGATTCGTCAAAAGTCAGTGTTGAGTATTTGTAAACTCATAATACAGCATATAACTTTATAAAACACACATTCGAATGAAACGAACACTGCATATCAGTTTGCTTTTATATTAGCTTATTATTATTTTATACTAGAATTCAAAATTATGGGGTCAGTGAGATTTTTTTTAATGATTTGATCATAACAGTAAAAACTATTTTAATGTATTTTATAATGTAATTTATTTTATTCTGAAATCATTCAAATTTTTGTGATTTGCTGCTCAAGAAACATTTTTCTGATCAATCATTATCATTATTATCAATGTTGAGAACAGTTTTAGAAATTTAATAGAAATATAAATCTTTTGTGGCATTATTAACATCTTTACTGTCACTTATTATCAGTTTAATGCATGCTTGTTAAACATTTTAGTTTCTTTAAAAACTAAAAGACTGACCCGAACTTTAATAACAATGTCATATATATATATATATATATATATATATATATATATATATATATATATATATATATATATATATATATATATATATATATATATATATATATATATATATATATATATATACACACACACACACACTCACCTAAAGGATTATTAAGAACACATACTAATACTGTGTTTGACCCCCTTTCACCTTCAGAACTGCCTTAATTCTACATGGCATTGATTCAACAAGGTGCTGAAAGCATTCTTTAGAAATGTTGGCCCATATTGATAGGAGAGCATCCTGCAGTTGATGGAGTTGATGCACATCCAGGGCACAAAGCTCCTGTTCCACCACATCCCAAAGATGCTCTATTGGGTTGAGATCTGGTGACTGTGGGGGCCATTTTAGTACAGTCAACTCATTGTCATGTTCAAGAAACCAATTTGAAATGATTTGAGCTTTGTGACATGGTGCATTATCCTGCTGGAAGTAGCCATTAGAGGATGGGTACATGGTGGTCATAAAGGGATGGACATGGTCAGAAACAATGCTCAGGTAGGCCGTGGCATTTAAACGATGCCCAATTGGCACTAAGGGGCCTAAAGTGTGCTAAGAAAACATCCCCCACACCATTACACCACCACCACCAGCCTGCACAGTGGTAACAAGGCATGATGGATCCATGTTCTCATTCTGTTTACGCCAAATTCTGACTCTACCATCTGAATGTCTCAACAGAAATCAAGACTCATTAGACCAGTGGGGTCTTCTGCTGTTGTAGCCCATCCGCCTCAAGGTTGTGCGTGTTGTGGCTTCACAAATGCTTTGCTGCATACCCCGGTTGTAATGAGTGGTTATTTCAGTCAAAGTTGCTCTTCTATCAGTTTGAATCAGTCGGCCCATTCTCCTCTGACCTCTAGCATCAACAAGGCATTTTCGCCCACATGTATTCACTACAAACCATTTAACAGCCTACAGTAAGACTTATGATCTATGTTACTTGGTTAGAAAAATTGTTTATTATTAATCAGTTCAACTGTTTTTTTTGCTTTTGTAGCCATTTGATGAAATCAGTAATCCACAAAAAGTCATGTTACAGTGATTTACCATGTTTAAATGATTCATATGCACTTCATGCACCATGTTGAACCTCACAACGCTTATTAACCTCCATGTTAAAATCACCTTCAGTGGCTTATTGATTTATTAGATCATTTCTGTATTTTAGTTGGAGTTGATTATCATACTTAATGTGTGTATTTTCCCTTTGAGCCAAATGCATAGAAATGTCTTGAATGCCAATATAAATCTTTTTTGTGTTTTAAAAAGATTTGGTTTATTTGTGAGGGTTTTTTTCAACTGAGGATGTCCTTGCATGTCCCCAAAGGAAAGTTTGGTAAGATTTAGTTAATTGTGTTCCCTAATAGCTTTGGTCATTCAGTGTGAAATCTCACGAGATCTCACTATATCTATATTTACATAAACATACGCTCATACATTCGCAGGAAAACATTGCATGGAAAGTTCAGAAGGAAGGATATACTGGCACTGTGTTCGTTCAGTTAATGGAGAACGATATTAATGATCAAACAAGAGAATTATGCATTGGCATTATCGAGTGACGCCCGCTGAGGTTTAATATCAACGCACGAACACCTCCTCTCGCTCTGTCATTGTTTCACTCCTTTCTCTCTCATCTTTTGAACAGATTTTTAATCTAACACCCCCGCCAACCCCAAACACCACACACACACACACACACACACACACACACACACACACACACACACACACACACACACACACACACACACACACACACACACACACACACACACACACACACACACACATACACTTCTCTTGAGTCTCTCGGGTTCCGGATCTTGTGTTCTCTCTGTTTAGCGTTTTGTTAAAGTTTTGTCATGAAGTACAAAAATATTCCGTCTTTTATCCTCAGCAGAACAGCGGCAGAATTCAAATGAGCATCAGTATCGATGATACGCTTGTTCTGCCTCTCTTTTTTGTTCTGCATAATTCAGTTCATCTGTATCAACTGCACATTCCTGTCAGATAACACCTAAAAGTTTCAATAATGCATTGAAAATAGTTTTATAATGCATTATATATACAGGTTAAAGCAGGGGTCACCTGCATTTTTCAGACCAGGAACCCTATGGTGCATTGCAGGATGGAGCACAGTTGCATATTGAGAGGCGGACAGAGTACACAGCTTCATAACTTGAGTAAAAGTACAGATAACCCGTGCTAAATTTTACTCAAGTAAAAGTATACTATCAGATGTCTACTTGAGTAAAAGTATGGAAGTACTTGTTTTTAAAAGTACTTGAGTATCACTAAAAAAAAAAATGACTCTTTGAATGAACATAAAAAATCATGGAAAGTATTTCCACATGATAATCTTGCTTTATTTCAGCATTATGCAATTCTGTTATTCCAATTTAATGTACTTACGTTGGGTCAACTTAATTTATTAAGGTTGATTCAACTTATTTACTATGGTTGGGCACACCTTAATTTAATAGTGTCAGCTCAACTACACAAATTTGTTTTAATCTTGTTGTATTAACTTAAAATCCTTTAGTCAAAAAGACTAAAAAAATCATGTCATTCCAACTCGATAAAGTAGGATAGAGAGGGATTGAACTGATGGCCATATTTATTCTATGGGAAACTGCGTCACATGAATTAGTTTTATTTATTTCTATAGGCGTAATTTGTGGGTGGGACGGGTGAGACATGTCCCCACCACTTTTTTTAAAACATCTTGCTTCACGGATGAACCTAACTAATACAAACAAAACATCTCTGGTTAACTAGAAGAGTATCATTTTGTTCGTTTGTTAAATCAGAGGCGATCTGGCGCTCGTTGCCGCTGTTATCAGTGACGCAGATTTCTCTCGCGGCTCATGCAGTCTTCACACAGACGAGCGCTTTAGTGTAAAGCTTAACGCCGTTGCAGAGACTTTCTATTTGTTCCGGTCAGATCGCGAAACAAACTGCACAAAAACTGTCCCTGCTCTTGATGTATAACCACTGATGGTATTCGGTTTTGATAAGAGAAAAAATAGGCTACGAGGGCAGATTAGAAACGAGAACTTCTGACAAGTTTAACAGACTAGACCAGGGATTATAAGCAAAGAGTGCAAATCTATATGCCTTTATTCACGTGAAAATCTTGGCACAACGCTATATTGTGTTTAAATGCAATAATTAAACGATCTATATCAATAAATTAACTATTTGATTGATTTCTGGACATCTTAATACAAATTTTTCTACAATTGTTATTGTACATATTTTACATCTGATATAACATTGTATCAGCAATGCTACCCCCCTTAATACGCGTACCATATGCACGCTAAAGCTCATTTTGACGTATATGAGCGCCCCCCATATGTCAAAATGAGCTTTGGCATGCATATAATACGCAGTTTTTCGCATGCATATGATAGCCTACACAATTTATGTCCCACCCACTTTTTAAAACAAAGTTACGCCACTGATAAAAACTATTAGTCAACAACACTTGATCGCTTGCTAATTGTAACATGCAAGTAATGATGAAGTAAAGCATTTCTCGTCGCTTGCATTAGCACAGTTTCAGCTCATTGAGAACAACACAGCTTAACCACAAGGTCTACACTTCACAATAATGGTAACCTCAAAAAAAAAATTTAACACAACATATCACATCTTTTAAATGTCAAATATAACATCAAACATTAACAGGTCTTTCCCTTCACTAAAAAACACAAAATAGCACTTCATTTCAACATGTACTCTCCTGAGGCATCCCTATGCAAAGCATGCTGGGAAATAGAAATACACTGCCCAGTTCAGTCAGCACAACATAAATGATTCATGTAGTCTCAACACAAATGGTTTAGCTTAACTTAACATTTAACACATTTTATTTCATTTAACCTAATAAAATCAAGTAAAATGACACTTAAGTAAAAAACTAAAGATTTGTGTTGTTTCAGCACAATTTTATTTTATATATCTTTTTACAAACTTATTTTATTTAAATAAACTGAGCAAACAGCTAGAATCATTATTTGAGTGTACATTTTTTAAATATTTCGTTACTATAGTGCTTAGATTTATCTACAGAAACGTCCCACATGGAGTTAAGAAAAATGTTAATGTTAATACCTTGGAGAATGTAAAAGGAATTGAAAGTAAAATCAATCATTTTCATCTTTTTCCCAAGTTGCTTTATTTAACATTTCTCACTTGCCCACAGGGCAATAGCACAATGGCAACGCTCTGACAAACCTCTGCTAGAGTTTTAATGGATTTTTTGCCGCCACATTTGAACCTGACTGTGTTAAACACACACTGCATACTCAAGAACATCACGGGTCGGCAGATTCCCGGATAGTCCTTCATCCGTTGTTTCGTCTCTTATCTAAATCTGACCATGGAGTTGACTTTGGCTGAAAGCTGAAGGTGATTGCTGATAGGCTGTCCTAAATCAGTGGCGCCTGCACAATCCAATCACGTTTGAGAGGAAGAACAACAAAATGAGGATTTCCAAGATTTTTCTTATTTCCTTTTTTATTTTTTTTATTTTTTTAAGAAGTAGTAACGGGTACTTAAAGTTACATTTACATTTTTACATTTATGCATTTGGCAGACGCTTTTATCCAAAGCGACTTACATTGCATTTAAAGTACACATTTTACATTATTATCAGTTCTTGCTTTCCCTAGGAATCGAACCCATGCGAGCTAGCGCCACGCTCTACTGGTTGAGCTACAGGAAAGCTGAGAGTAAAGTTATGGATAGAAATGTAGTGGAGTAACGAGTACAATATTTGCCTCTCAAATGTACTTGAGTAAAGTCACGAGTACTCCCCAAAAATAATACAGAACCCTTCAAAACTAGGGTTAGTTCACCCAAAAATGAAATTGATGTCCTTAATGACTCTCCCTAATGTCGTTCCACACCCGTAAGACCTCCGTTCATCTTCAGAACACAGTTTAAGATATTTTAGATTTAGTCCGAGGCCTTTCTGTCCTTTAAATGTAAGTGTATGCACACTATACTGTCCACGTCCAGAAGGTGATGAAAACATCATCAAAGTAGTCCATATGTGACATCAGTTGGATAGTTAGACTCTTTTCAAGCGTTGACAATACATTTTGGTCCAAAAATAACAAAAAATATGAATTTATTCAGCATTGTCTTCTCTTCAGTTTTCCTCAAATAAAGAATCAAACGGTCATGATTCAAGATTTGGATCGCTTGTTAAACTGGCAAACTGCTGAAATCACGTGACATTGGCGATCTGAATCATGAATCAATCCGCTGATTGAGGTTTGAAAACAAAAGCGTAAGAGAAGACAATGCTGAATAAAGTCATAGTTTTTGTTATTTTTGGACCAAAATGTATTGTCAACGCTTGAAAAGAGTCTAACTAACCAACTGATGTCACATATGGACTACTTTGATGATGTTTTCATCACCTTCTAGACATGGACAGTATAGTGTGCATACACTTACATTTAAAGGACAGAAAGGCCTCGGACTAAATCTAAAATATCTTTCGAGGTATCTTTCTTCTGTGTTCTGAAGATGAACGGAGGTCTTACGGGTGTGGAACGACATTAGGGGGAGTCATTAATGACATCAATTTCATTTTTGGGTGAACTAACCCTTTAAGGTTTGTACTCGAGTAAATGTACTCTGTTACTGTCCGGCTCTGGAATTAATGAATTTGCATGCTTTATTCTCATGCTTGCATCACAAAGCCTTTAAAATAATTAATAATAATGTGCATTATACTTATTATACTTACTATAATTATACTATATATATATATATAAAGTATAATATTGTGCATTATACTTACTTAATATTAGATTCTGAACAGTATAACGTGATGAGATAGTCCACCCAAAAAGTATATTTAAAGATATATCTTGAACTCTGCCATGGAAACTAGCATGTAAACCTTAATTAAACAATTTAATTAAAAGGAATTTATACCTGTATGATATTATGCAGCGGAAATGTAGAAAATTGCAAGCCCCGCCAAATTGTGCAGAGTTTGCTTGATTTTGCGTTAAATTATACAATCGCGGGACTGACATAGTATGTGTGTTCTGGTGTCGCCATAGTGACAGAGTGAGAAACAGATCACACCATGGTGACAGTGGAACCCACCTGTTTGTGCCAATTAAAGATGATGTCACCTGACTGACAGGTGGGTTCTAGTGTCGCCATGGTGACAGAGTGTGAATGAAGAAGTCATGTTAGTGATGAAAACATGACAGAAGTGTGAATGCATCTGAACCCTGTGTGTGTGTGTGTGTGTGTGTGTGTGTGTGTGTGTGTGTGTGTGTGTGTGTGTGTGTGTGTGTGTGTGTGTGTGTGTGTGTGTGTGTGTGTGTGTGTGTGTGTGTGTGTGTGTGTGTGTGTGTGTGTGTGTGTGTGTGTGTGTGTGTGTGTGTGTGTGTGTGTGTGTGTGTGTGTGAGACATACAGACTCAAATTCATGCTCACTAGAGGATCAAACTGACCCTGAGAGGGTACAAGCTGCTACAGGACGGGGGCGTTCTGAGAGTCTCCATCATAAAACTGTGATTCTTATTCTCTAAGAATTAAAATCAAACTCTTTCCAGATTACAGTTCGCACTTAATGCAAACATGAAGGGATAGTAGATAAATAGACATTACAATAGAATTGAACGTACATGTTATTGTTTTAAATGCACAAATATTATGGATTAATTGTTTTGTGCAACATATTTATGCAAATGTTAGTTTTGGTTAGTATTTTCTTTTCTAGCATATGGTGCACATTTGAATCTGTTTCTTTGGCCCATCATTTATTCTCCTCTTTGTCAAAAGATTTAATGTTTTGTCGCTTAGACGCAGATTTGAGCATCTGCACTTCATCAGAGACAGTTTTCAGAGATTATAGAGTAATATTTTATAAAGGCTGGGAAGAGAGCTGTGACTGTCCCAGGGGGAGATCTCTTCAGGTTTTTATTTATCCAGTTTAATATTTTGTTAAGGGAGAGAAAGACAGATGTATGCCTGAAGCTTGTATTTTTAATTTTGCTAATTGGTTTATTTAGTATTTAATGTGTTTGTGTGCTGTGGATTTGGCTCTTCCACATCTAAACCTCTCGATTCATGTGTAATTCACAGAGAAAATCTTGTATAACCAAATGCTGTATATATACAGCGCATCCGAAAAATATTGGCAGCGCTTTACATTATTCCAAAATTGATTAAAATCATTATTTTCCTCAAAACTCTACAAACAATATCCCATAATGACAACGTGAAAGAAGTTTGTTTGAAATCTTTGTAACTGTATTACATTTTTTTAAAGCATTCACAGCCTTTGCTCAATACTTTGTTGAAGGCAACAATTACAGCCTCAAGTCTTTTTGAATATGATGCTTCAAGCTTGGCACACCTATTTTTTGGGCAGTTTCTCCCATTCTTCTTTTGCAGGACCTCTCAAGCTCCTTCAGCTCCATCACATTTTCAGATCTCTCCTGAGATGTTCAATCGAGTCTGAGCTCTAACTGGGCAACTTAAGGACATTTGCAGAGTTGTCCCATAGCCACTCCTTTGTTACCTAGGCTGTGTGCTTAGGGCCGTTGTCCTGTTGGAAGATGAACCTTAACCCCAGTCTGAGGTCCAGAGCACTCTGGAGCAGGTTTTCATCAATGATGTGTCTGTACATTGCTGCATTCATCTTTCCCTCGATCCTGATTAGTCTCCCAGGCCCTGCTGCTAAAAAAAATCCCCACAGCATGATGCTGCCACCACCAGGCTTCACTTGGTGACACTTGCCATTCAGGCCAAAGAGTTCAATCTTTGTTTCATTAGACCAGAGAATATGGTTTCTCATGGTTTGAGAGTCCATCAGGTGCCTTTTGTTAAACTCCAGACGGGCTGTTGTGTGCTGTCTTGCCCCTCTCCCATACAGGCCTGATTGGTTGAGTGCTGCAGAGATTGTTCTGGAAGGTTCTCCTCTAGGAAGAGTCCTGATGGTTCCAAACTTCTTCCATTTCTGGATGTTGGAGACCACTGCGCTCATTTGGACATTCATGGCTTGGTTTGTGCTCTGTCGTGTCCTGCAGTCCTGTGCTGATCAGCTCGCCGGACTCCTCACATCCATCTTCAATGAGTCCCTTGATACATCTGTGGTCCCAACCTCCTTCAAAAAATCCACCATCATCCCTGTCCCTAAGAACAGTAAACCCTCTTGCCTAAATGACTATCGCCCAGTGGCTCTCACGTCTTTAGTCATGAAGGTCTTTGAGAGACTCTTCAAAAACAACATCTGCTCCTCCATCCCTTACACCTTGGACCCTCTTCAGTTTGCCTATCGTCCCAATAGATCGACTGAAGATGCCATCTCTCACGTGCTCCACTCCTTCCTCACACACATCGATAGCAAGCATGGGAACTATGTAAGACTGCTATTTATTGACTATAGTTCAGCCTTTAACACCATAGTTCCCATTAAGCTAACTAACAAACTCCTGGATCTCGGACTGAACTCTTCTCTCTGTCACTGGATTGAAGATTTCCTCACTGGCAGACCTCAGGTGGTGAGAGTAGGACAGTTCACCTCCACCTCCATCACCGTGAGTGTGGGAGCTCCACAGGGCTGTGTCCTCAGTCCCCTGCTCTACTCTCTCTACACGCATGACTGTTTGTCCACACACAGCTCCACCTCTGTCATCAAGTTTGCGGATGATACTGTTGTCCTGGGCCTCATTTCCAACAACAATGAGACCGCATACTTGGACGAGGTGGAGCAACTGACATCATGGTGCCAAGACAACTGTCTCCTTCTGAATGTGAACAAGACCAAAGAGTTTACTTTATCTCACTTATCTTATTCCACATCTCTTATTTCTTTTACTTGATTTATTCATAATTCTACATATGTATATATATAGCACCTTTATCCTATTCCTATTTTATAATTTATTGTGCTTTTTTGTTAATTGTTATTTGCTGTCCATGGAGTGGACCTGTTTACATTTCACTGCCGGTTGTATTCTGTATATAACTGTGTATGTGACAAATAAAACTCTTGAACTTGACTTGCACTGTTAACTGTGGGACCTTATATAGACAGGTGTGTGCCTTTCCAAATCATGTCCGGTCAGCTGAATGTACCACAGGTTGACTCAAATCAAGTTGTAAAAACATCTCAAGGATGATCAGAGGGAAAAGGATGCACCCGAGCTCAATTTTGAGTGTCATGTCTAAGGCTGTAAATACTTTTTTCATTGTTTATTTGTAATAAATGTGCAAATATTTCAAATAAACTTATTTCACGCTGTCATTTTGGGGTATTGTTTGTAGAGTTTTGAGGAAAATAATACATTTAATCCATTTTGGAAAAAGGCTGTAACAACAAAATGTGGAAAAGTGAACCACTGTCAATACTTTCCGGATTCACTATAACATTTTTTTATATATATAGAAATGTTTGAGTTCATATTGATCAAATGCAGATATTAAATCTTGGCAAATATGCGCAGAGTTGGAGACATTGTCGAGATCTCTTCTTGGGATCTTTTGAGAACGTCTGAGAAGTCTGTAATGGTGTTACTGTTGGGGAGAAAGTGAGCCGAAAGCGCTGTTTGAATATCATGCTGTGATGCTGATGATGTCATCTGGTAATATGTTATTCATGGCTCTATGATTCATGTGTCCCTCAATAACATTTATTCAGTGCTGGAGACAGATGGCTTGGGCTCTGGATGTTGCCAGGAATGCTGCGCGAGTGTTTTTTGGAAATGTTTTGAGGGACGTGTCAGTAGAGCGCTGTTCGACGCTCACAGTCCAGACACACGGCCATCTGCTCGTCCAGACACGCACGGATCTAGAACCAGCCGGATCGCCTTTACCAGCAGCCATATCACCCTGTAGCCCACGACTGGTTTCCCGCTGAAGCGAAGCAGGGCCGACCCTGGTCAGTACCTGGATGTGAGACCAGATGGGAAAACCAGGTAGCTGCTGGTAGAGGTGTTAGTGAGACCAGCAGGGGGCGCTCACCCTGTGGTCTGTGTGGGTCCTAACACCCCAGTATAGTGATGGGGACACTATACTGACAAAGAGCACCGTCCTTCGGATGAGACGTTAAACCGAGGTCCTGACTCTCTGTGGTCATTAAAAATCCCAGGATGTCCTTCGATAAAGAGTAGGGGTGTAACCCTGTTAGCCTCTGTCCATCATGGCCTCCTAATAATCCCCATACACTGATTGGCTTCATCACTCGGTCTCCTCTCCACCAATCAGCTGGTGTGAGGTGTGGCCGTTCTGCTGCAATATTAACGCATTTTATAAACTTGAACTCGTGATGGCCTGGCAAAGATCATTTTGAGATTCACACTGTGAACCTTTTTACTTTTGTAATGTGGCATATAGTTAAACAGGATATTTATAAGAATTAATTTATAGTGGATTAGGTACTTTAAAGTTGCATAAATGTATACACCGATCAGGCATAACATTATGGCCACCTTCCTAATAATGTGTTGTTCTGCCGTCGAGGCATGGACTCCACTACAATGTCAAAATGTCAAGGAGAATTAGATTGGTTAATTCATAGCCCCTTTAAGTTCGGTTGGAGTGCCAGTATGGAAAGGAAAAATGTTTCACATGATATGACCCTTGAGGTCAAGGAGGGTCCAATCTGTTCCTCAGGAAGTCTGATGATATGATAGTGTTTGTGGCATGAGGTTTATTGATCGTTGTTCCGACTGACGTGTGTCGACTGCTGTCCTGTCTGCGGCAGAAATATTCATCTGGTTAATCCATTTGAGTCTCAGGGCAGGTGTGTGTGTGTGTGTGTGTGTGTGTGTGTGTGTGTGTGTGTGTGTGTGTGTGTGTGTGTGTGTGTGTGTGTGTGTGTGTGTGTGTGTGTGTGTGTGTGTGTGTGTGTGTTAATGCTAACAAGCCGGCCTGATCAATAACTGCTTAATCAGCCGTTCATGCTGTAGCTCAGATCTGGGGGTCGTGAGAAAGTGCAGGTCTGACCCTCATCCGCACAGCTAGTCCTTCTCTCTCTCTCTCTCTCTCTCTCTCTCTCTCTCTCTCTCTCTCTCTCTCTCTCTCTCTCTCTCTCTCTCTCTCTTATAGTCTGTCTATCTTTTAAACAAAGAAAGAAGCGGATGTTTAACCTGAAAAAAGCTTTACCCTTTTGTAATTTACTGCACTTCTGAGATGTTTTTATATGGCTTGTATTTGTTCTTAATCACATTTTCTTGTAAAATAATGTCAGCCTTTTCTTTTTGTCTCCTCTTTAGGAACGGTGCACAGTAAAAAATCACCCTCTGTCCTGATCCGACAGCGCTCCGATGGAAAGGAAAATTGAATCTCGAAAAAAAGAAACAAAGTGCGTTATTAAAAAAATGCTAAAGATCATATGCTCTAGGCTGCCAGTAACACTGCACGGGCGCACACACTGAATATGAGTGTGTGTTGAGCTAGATGGAGGCGACACATCCGTCTGCATTAAGTACTAATCTGTTTCCTGCCAACAGTCCTGTACATCACACTGATACCGTATTTGAGAAATACAGTGTGTGTGTTGGATATATGTTAATGTGTTCTGCACTGCTGATATTAACCATAGATTCCTTATAGCAGTTGTCAGAGGCACACACTGAATCTAAATCGTGTACTGTTTAAGTAGGCATTACATTTGAATTTACTATGGACCATTAATAAGGTATGCTTAAGGTATATAGTATGAATGTGGTAGTATGAATGAAATTCAGATGTACTGCATTTGCCACAATGTTACTGTCATGTGACCTACAGAGTCAGTCCCTTCACCTCCATTCATAAATCCTCTCCTGTGGCCTCATGGGATATTGAAGTGTTCAGCGAATGCACACTTCAGATTCTCAGGGGAAGTAGAAGGTCTTTTGGGACTTTGCGCCTACTGTTTTTTTTAAATACTATGTAATTGGACACACTTCTCTGTTGGTGTGCTGTTTTTCACATACTGAAGCAATTTTGGACGCAGAGTAAGACAATATTTGGAATAGCATAATAACAAACTACCCTAACAATTTCTTTGGTATGCATTATGTATATGTATATTTAGGTTTTCTATAGTTTATTCATAATTTCTTAATAAATCACTCAATTTTTAATTGAGAATTAATATGTATATTAATACATATTATTATATTAATATTAATATGTTTTCTAGTCATTCATTTATTTGTATGAAATAAAATTATTTTATTTCTAAATTATACATGTATGCTATAATTTATTTTAAATTGTTTAATAATTTGTTTTAGGCAAATTAGTATTTTTATTTAATTTAGAATTATTAAACGTATTCATACATTTTTCTTTATATATATAATTGTATATTGTTAAACATTAATTATTTTTTCCTGATTTAATGTGTTTTATAAAATAAAATCATTTATTTTATCTCTAATGTCTATTAATAATAAAATCTTGTTTTTATATCTTAGCTTGTTTAAATATTTGTTAAATATATTGAATTTTAGAAAAAAAGAAAAATTAGTTTGTAAATACTTTATGCAATTAAATTAGCTTACCTTTCTGTGTTATTTTATTATTCCATGTAACTAATATTTTGGTCAATTTGGGAAAAAAAATAGTTTATTTAGTTTATTTTTCAATTATTAAATTGTTAATCGATTAATGGCGTTAAAATATAATGCCATTATTATTTAATGATACAAAATAATTAAATTGATCATTATTTTTTTGTGTAAGTTGTACACTAGATAGAGAGAGAGAGAGAGAGAGAGAGAGAGAGAGAGAGAGAGAGAGAGAGAGAGAGAGAGAGAGAGAGAGAGAGAGAGAGAGAGAGAGATTGAACCTCACACCTCACATCAGCACATGCATGCAAACCAGCGCTGGGCCATTAAATATTCCTTTTGATTGGGTTTTAGCTGCATCGATTTAAATAGCACATGCAACACGCACACACACACACACACACATGCAAAGGCTAAAGACAATTCAGTTTCTGCCCCTGATGGAAGATTATTATATTCATAACTAGCTGTGTATTAGTTTCAATGACTTCAGGGAGTTTTAAAATGAATTACAGTCTTTGTGTTGGTTGTTCTGGATGAGCTTAAAGGATGTTGTTTTCTTCTTTAAATGAGTTTCCCTTTGTGATATTTCTAAGTGTGGTTTGGGATAATGGCCAGTGTGTGTGTGTGCGTGCGTGCGTGCGTGCGTGCGTGCTTGCGTGCGTGTGTGTGTGTGTGTGTGTGTGTGTGTGTGTGTGTGTGTGTGTGTGTCCAGAAGAAACATTCCTTGGAGAATGCCATGATAATGAATTTAACCTTGAATCAATGTTACATACATCACACAAACGCAAATCAACTTGTCGTGGTGTGTGTGTGTGTTTGTGTGTCATTTGTGCCGCTGGTGTATCCAGCATCGAGGGGAAGCTTCTCTCTCTCTCTGCTCATTAAGGAGTGTGGATCAAAGTGCAGGCCTGTGGTCGTCCCGTGTGCTGGCGTCTGCGGCTCTGATGTGGCCGATCTCTGGACTGAATCTCTGGCTCACTCACTGGAACCAACATGGCAGCAAAATCCCACTGATATTTGCCCTTTAACTTTATGGCTGTGCTCAGAATAGAATATCGGAAAATATCATTCCATCATTTCTTTTTAATTGTTTATTTATTTTTCAATCATTTTAGAAAAGCAGTATATACAAGGCATAACATTATGACCACCTTCCTAATATTGTGCTGGTCCCATTTTTGCTGCCAAAACAGCCCTGACCCATCGAGGCATGGACTCCACTAGACCCCTGAAGGTGTGCTGTGGTATCTGTCACAAAGATGTTAGCAGTAGATCTTTTAAGTCCTGTAATTTGCGAGGTGGTCTCCATGGAACGGACTTGTTTGTTCAGCACATCCCACACATGCTCGATTGGATTGAGATCTGAGGAATTTGGAGGCCAAGTCAACACCTCAAACACGTTTTTGTGCTCCTCAAACCATTCCTGAGCCATTTTAACTTGAACAATGAGCTGCAGTAGCTCGTCTGTTTGATCGGACATGGGCCAGCCGTCGCTCCTCACGTGCATCAATGAGCCTTGGCCGCCCATGACCGTGTCACCGGTTCTCCACTGTTCCTTCCTTAGAGCACTTTTGACAGATACTGGTGCCGTGATGAAAAAAATAATGTTATGCCTTATCAGTATGTATACATATAAATAGTAAATTAATTAAGTGTTTTATTTACATTTTATTTTTTAAATATTAAACTGTTTTTTCTTATTAATTCCTTTTCTTATTAAATGTATTTGTATAAAATAATTTATTTAATTTCTTAACATCTATAACCATTTTTAAATATTGATTTTCTTTTTATTAATGTGATAATTGATTACTTTGTTTTGTGCAGGCCTGTGCATATATATGATTGTATATGATGTATAAAGACATACAGTTTTCATTCCAAAAATTATGAATGTTCTTTGCTAAATTAATTGTGCAGGTAATATGCATAAGGTCATGTGACAGCAATGTAGCATTTAACTACATTCATCTAATCCATCGTTTCTAATATTAATTTTGACTATCCGTTCCAAACTAGCTTTATATACAAAAAAATCATAATTTTCATCAAGTTATGAATGTCACACTGTAAAAAAATGTTGTTGGATTAACTTAAAAAAGTAAGTAACTTAGTTGCCTTAAAATTTTGAGTTTATTGAAATAAAGAATTTGAGTTGATACAATGAAGGACATTTGTTTAATGAATAGAAACTCAAAATATTTTTGTATCTGAACCACATAAAACTTTTGATAAATCATGAAAAAAAGCATAATTTGGCATGTTTCACTGCGTCATCAGAAATAAAACACACAGTTACCCAATATGATTACAAAATCTTTTAATAATATTTATTTTAATAAAGGTTGTCGAATCTTAAAAAAAAATTCATTGTATTAACTTAAAATTTTAATTTCAATAAACTCAAAATGTTAAGGCAACCAGGTAACTTTTTTTCTAAATATTTTTTTACAGTGCAGGAATGTGTGTGTCTGCTTTACAGGTGTTTTCTTTACATTTGAGTCTTATTTTATTTTCACTTTACTTTTTTGAACTATCCCTTTAAATATTTGCCTTTATATTTAGCTGTCCTCTACCCAAACCTCTTCTGTATGGGCCTGTCCTGGACCCCTGGGGTTTCTCTGTACTCTAAATGTCACCCCTTCATCCTTCATTCTTACCCTCCTGTCCTTTCCAATACTTTAATCTTTTATTTTGATTGTATTGAATTTTAATGTCATATTCTTTCTTCACACTCCAGAGCTCTCAGTGTGTTCGCAGTTTTGTGTGCGTGAGAGATCAGACTCCTTTTGACCTTATATGTTTGTGTGTGTGTGTGTGTGTGTGTGTGTGTCACACTTGACGGATCATTCTATCTCTTGTGCAAGATATTGAACAGGTTAGAAACATGACCTTTGACCTTTCTCACCGTCTCTCCTTGCTTTTTTAAGGACGTGTGTGTGCATCAGTCAATATGTCAGAATAAAAAAAACATTCCTCCATCCGTCTACATGTGTATCATCACGCGCACACATTTTGATATGTGTAAGCTGAGAGCCTTTGACCTTGTCTTCGCTGAATTCTGAACGGTTACTGTAGATTCAGCTTTAACCTTCACGCTGACGCAGATCAAACGATGCCCGCTGCACTCCTCTGATCTCTCTCAGTTAGATGAACAGACCTGACATTATATCACTCCAGCTGAGATATTGACATGAACTGATCAAACTTCCCGCATGGACACACATACTGACAGATGCCAATCAGATCTCAATACAACACTAAACATTATAGAGAACAACAAAAGGCCACAAACTAATATGCATGTTGTTTTAGGAGCGATTCTCATTCGACTTTCTCTCTGTTTAATAGGACATTAAAGTTTGCTACATATGGAAGTCTTGTTGTGTAACTTGTTGCTTCTTTGAGATAGTAAATATTTGTTGCTGACTGGGGGTTTTCTTCAGGCAGGACAAAAGAAAATTATTTACAATATGAATCATTTTTCAGGAGTTCGAGCGCCCCATCTAGCGGTGGACGAGTTAATTGCAGCGCCACCGAAACGCCTCAGACTAGTGTCTCTTCGTTAATAAACACTTAAAACGTGTTAAATTCCCATTTAGTCTCGAGATATTAACCAGTGTAACGCTCTCATTCCAAAAAAACATTGTATTGCACTATTTAAGAATTAAAATAATATTTTGAATAATCTCAAAGAAAGTTATAAGCAGTGCTTCGCAGAATTGAAACGTTGAATAATGTTGTGATTTCATCATTTATCCGCTAGATGGAAGCAGATCCTTAGGTGAGTTTTACTAATAAGTAAAATATTTGGAAGTAATGGAATTGATTGTAATATTTTTTTTAAACAATTCTTAATTTTTTCCCCCTTAATTTATGTTGGGAGGAGGGTTGGTCAACTGGTCTCCCATTTTATTCCATCTTATATTCCATCTTTCTTTAAATCTCTATAAATAAATAAAAAAAATAATAATAAAAAAATAAATTATATATATATATATATATATATATATATATATATATATATATATATATATATATATAATTTTTTTTAAATATATATATATATATATATATATATATATATATATATATATATATATATATATATATATATATATATATATATATATATATATAACAACTTGGAATGATTTGCGATGCTGCATGATGACCTCACAGCAGCATCAACTAGTTTTTTTCTTCTTTTTTTGTGATGTGATGCATCATGCAAAGTTAATATAATACAAAGTATAGTGTTACAAATGTAGGCTACATGCATTTAAAATAAATAAATAAATCTTCGCAGGATTCACGATGATGACTGTTAAAACCCGCCGTCACAGTGAAGTAGGCTACAGGTGGTGCTTGGAGTTGCTTATGGCATTAAAATACATAGCTATTTAGATTTAGTGAATAAGTGTTAAATGAATATACAGGTTAAAATGTATAGACTATTTTTATTCTACTTTTTATGTGTGCTTTTAAGCCTTTGATAGCTCTAGTCCTCATTCTCACTGTATGGAAAATAGCAGCGTGAGCATTCTGACTAACATCTAATTTTGTGTTCGACAGAAGATAGAGACACGACGAAGAGAAATTGACAGAATATGTGTTTTATTCTGCTTTAACGTGCTGTCGGAAATTTCGTAATTCCCACTTTCAAAGTCGTAATTACGAGCTCGTTGCATTGAAGTGAGTGACTTCAAAGGCCGTTCATGTGCAATTTTTAACTAGGAAACTCACGGAAATAATTCCGATAGACAGCGTAAGGTGAATAATACCGCCTTCACGTGCTATCGGAAATGTGATAATTCCCACTTCTGAAGTCGTGATTACGAGCTTATCCCATTAACATTTAGAAATGGGAGGGCGTTCATGTGCAATTTTTACCTAGGAAACTCGTATTTACGATAATTCCGAGAGCACGTGAAGGCAGTATTATTTTTGTCAATCTGACACCAAACAATCCCTGTAGTTCGTGATTCCAGTCAGAGAGGGGCGCTGTGTTCGCATCCCAATGGATCCTCGGGATGGGACACGGTACACACACACACACACACACGCAAGCAGTAGATTTCACTGTCTGTCGCCAGCGTGTGTATGTGAACGGACTGTGGCCCGTTTTTACCGGGGATCTAGCTATATAGCCACACCGACCCAGTACATCAAAATGTGTGGCTGAAGAATAAAACTCGGGATTCCTGTGGCCTACATTCCCCATTTTGTCCTCCCGTGACTGTCCAAACTGAGGATTTGCTCCGGCCAGCGCAGCGATCATGTCGGGGAAAATAGAAAGCAAGCACGGTAAGCGCGAACCGGCCCGCTGAGTGTGTAGGCCTGGTTATACTGCACTTTAACAGCCCCGCTATCTTTTACTAATGCATGTAATGCTCTTGTTGGGATTGTACCAAAGGCACGGGTCTCTAATGTTAATATCGACCCAGAAATATGTGGTGGAGTAAATCAGTGTCCGTTAGCACGCGCTAGCGCCCGCAAGGGAGTCAGCTCGCGCCGCCGCCGCCGCACGGGACATTTAATCGGTGCTTTGCTACCGAGAGACACATGCAAACGAGCAGAGACGGTTCTGTCCGTCTGTCTGTCTGCATGCATGTCTGTGCAGTTTAACATGCATTTATCAAGCCATGCTCGCATGCAAAACCTACAGCAGCTCTAGAGACCCTCCAGCCTGCTGCTGTTGTCAATCTCAAGCTCAGACAGGCTGATTTTCCCAGGGACAGAAATAAGTGAAGTTTATTAATAATGCATCAGGTTTCACTTTTGTTCACTAGATGATTAGGGTGCACAGATAGCCCTAAAACTCTGTAAAAGGTTCATATTTGTATTTCCAATTATGGTTAGTTTTAAAATACTTGCCCTTAACAGTTGCTGACCAATAACACGTTTAAATGTATATAATTTTAATATTTGCAGCACATTTAAATATTTTTTTATGTAGTAAAATGAGTTCATAAAAGCAGCATAAGTTTTAAGTTTGAGATAAAGTGCGCCTCTGTCATGTCAGTGTTGCCTTATCATTATTTCTGAGAGAAAGGTTTGAATGTGTCATTGGCTTGTTTGGACAGAGTTGGATGCTGTCATGTTTTGTGTTATGTTTAGGAATATGACAAACACAGACTGTCTGTCTGGTTGTGGCGAGTCTAACAGAAAGCGACAGGAGGTTTCTTTCGGCGGTGGGAAGGAAACTCAATCCCCCTGATCACCTCACCCTAAACAGCTGTCCCGAACGCCCGGATAGGAGCAGAGCTGAGCGGGTCGGGTCAGGGTTTTAGGGTGAGGCCGCAGGGCAAGTTTTGTTGTTCAGTGGACCAACAAAGAAAAGATATCAAAGTTTCTACGTGTCTTAATTCACTCTGAAGGCATTGAAAAGGTCTTCAATTCATGAAGTCATGACATAATGTTTCATTGCAAAACATGAATATCTTCCTCTGTATTTGTGTCCTGTTTCCCAATACAAATATCTAAACATCTTTAAATCAAGATACTTTTACATGAGATGCTAATGTAAAGTGTAGTCTTGATAAACTTTTTGCATCTTAAAATGTAAATGTATCTTGATTTTGAGCATTTACCCAAAAAAAAAGTCAAAAGTACTGAGGAAGAACATCATTTTTTTTTTTGTCCGATCCAGAAAGTAAAGTTTTGGTTGTGAGCAGAATGATACAAGCTAATTTTTTTTTTGTAAAATGAATTAAAAAGTAATGAATATCTGTTGGAAGTTGCATTTTAAAACTAAAGTGTTGCTAACACAACTCGTTGTGTTTCTCCCTAGACATTTACATTTAGAGAACATAATGGCATAATGAGTTTCCTTCCATTTATTCCTTAAACCTTACATTTAAGGAATTACTAAAAAGTCTTACACTTAACTTCATCAAACCTGCAGAAACCCTGGTAATAAAACCATCTTTTTTAGGATAATAACTCTTACTAAGAATTCACATAATACATATCATGACTAATTGATATTAGGGTTGTTTTGAATTATTGGTTGCTAATTGGTCTGATAAATTGGAAGCAGTTTCATTTCAAAAGTATTTTATTTAATATATATATATATATATATATAAAGAAAATGCCAGATTTAAACCTTACATAATGTAGTACATGTAGTGTTTACTTTTTATTCATCATTTCAAACTGGAAAATTATAGTTTGAACACTTAAAATAAAACTGCTAATGCTACAGATTTATAATATTTTTAATCAAAGTATTTTACTCTGCAAAGTGCCTTGAGAAGCTACATTTAAATCAAGTATTATTATTATTAAATTATTGTTCAAAAGTATGGGGTCATTAACCATTAACATTTTTATGCTTTTGAAAAAAGTTTCTTATGTTTGCCAAGGCTTCATTTTTTTGATCTAAAAACAGAAATGTGAAATCTTATTACAGTTTTACATTATTAACGTATGCCTGAATGTTCAGCATCATTACTCCAGTCTTCAGTGATCCTTCAGAAATCATTCTGATAGCATAATTTGCTGCTCAAGAAACATTTATGATTATTATCAATGTTGATACAGCAGTTATGCCGCTTCATTTTTTTGTGTGTGGGGGGAAAACGTGATACATTTCCTGTTTTCCAGGATTCTTTGATGAATAGAAGAACAGCATTTATTTGAAATCGAATTTTGTGCAACATTATAAATATATTTACTGTCACTTTTGATCAATTTAATGCATCCTTGCTGAATAAAACTATCATTTTTTCGCCCAATCAAACTAACCTTAGTTTTGAACAGTAGAAACGGTGAACCTTTTTTTAAACGTACTTTCTATAGCAGCCGAGCTGTTTTCTGATGGAAAAGTGATTCTCCGTGTGGGAAGGTAAAGAATTCCTATCCCGAGGCGTTACTCACCTGAACATTCCTTTGTGGCACAACTGAAAGATGCGTTTGTCGCATTTATCGGGGCTGAACGGGTTTGAGCCTTTTAAATCGTGTCAGCACACTTCTTTTTTTGAGAATGAACCTAATTTAAACAATACACACTATTTAGTTGTTGTATTGAGGTCATTCTGGAAGCCGCATTCTTTGCATGTTTTGCTCAGGCTCACGTTGTGTCCTGTCTTGCACCGACCTGTAGGAAGTCTCTTCCATGTGCTTACCCGCTTTTGTTTGTATTGGAGGTTTGTGTGTGTTTGGTTACCGGCTTGCTTGTTTGTCTTTTGTACGTTCTGTTGGTCGGGCGAATTGATGAGCGATTCTGGATAAATCTGAAGCCAGCCCGAAACAACAAGAGCAGGACATAGTGCGTGGTTCACTCTGTGTGTGTGTGTGTGTGTGTGTGTGTGTGTGTGTGTGTGTGTGTGTGTGTGTGTGTGTGTGTGTGTGTGATGTGACTCTCCCCATCATGTTTTTTTTTTTTGTCACCGTGGATACACTGACCTGATGTCATAATGCCACTGTCATTCATGCAGAAATGTAAAGACCAGTCACCTGCTATGAGCTATACCTCCCGCTGTCTGCTTCTCTCTATCCCTGTGGCGTCAGAACAAACCCAGGAAGCTGATTTGACCTCCCTCAACTTCCTTACGACAGTGAGAAAATGAACTTTGGGGAGGAAAATGAGTGTGTGAGAAATCTTGAGTGTGTGTACTCGTGTCTCAAGGCTTCAAACCAACCAGTACACTCATAAAAATAAACTCTACAAGAGGGGGTTTTCACAGCCATGCCATAGAAGAACCAGTTCCCCAAAGAAACTTCAGTAAACAGTTCATAAAAGAACCACTATAAAGAACCGTTTGTGGAATGAAAGGTTATACAGATGTTAAAGGGTCTTCATGAAATCATCGATGCTAATAAAGAAGCTTTATTCTAATGTATTAAAGATCTTATAGGAACAGTTCATTGAAAATGATAATTCTGCCAAAGTATTTTCAAAATGTTAATGGGATAATTCTGCCAAAGTATCCCCTAAAGGGATACTTAACCGCTTTTTCATATTAAACTGTTATTCCCTTAACTAAGACGAGTTGATACATCCCTCTCTCATCTGAGTGCGTGCACTTAATCTCTCTGATGCGCGGTGATGATCTGATAGCGTTTAGCTTAGCCCACTAAGCCCAGTTCATTCACTATGGTACCAAACAGAGAGATCAAGTTAGAAGCGACCAAACACCTCCACGTTTTCTCTATTTAAATACAGTTACACGAATAGTTGAACGACCTAGTATGGTGACATAAAATAAAACATGTTGCTTTTCTAAGCGGATTAAAAAGGAGAACTATAATGTATGGCGGAATAGCACTTCTGAGTACTTCGACTCGGCGCAGTAAAAATTCCCGCCTAAAAAATCCTCCTTCTCGTCTCCCCCTCCCCCTCTCATTTCTGTCAATACGGGGGAGGGAGAGACGAGAAGGAGGATTTTTTAGGCGGGACTTTTTACTGAGCCAAGTCATCAAAAAGCATGCTTAATTAATTGAAATCATAAAAACATTAATTTATTTGTATTATTATTTATCTCTGGAAAAAATGGCGTTTGGAGGGGTAAAATGTAGGGGTGTCAACAATAATCGATTCGGCGATGCATCGCGATGCGGGGCATGAACGATTCAGCATCGATGCGGCAAAGTGCCATAATCGATTATGTCACAGTTTATTTTCTGGCGGACGATAAAGTTGTGAAGTTTCAAATACTTCCGGTTCCGGGAGAATAACAACAACAAAAAGGAAGATGGCTGAGGCAGAGGGAGATGACCGCGATAGACGGGTTATTAAAAACGCGCTAACGACCCGAGGTGTGTAGGATTGTTCGTATATATTTTTTGCACAATAATAAATTAATCTATGATGACGAAATACGGCGCAATTCACCTTTATTCCACAAGGTGGCAATGTCTGATACCCAATGATGAAGTGACGTTTCACTCATAGTTAACGTTACCTCTGACAGAAAACGAAACAATAATTATAATCTGCAAAACTTGAAATGGCTCAGTGATTTACTTCAGAGAGCAAGTACTAAACACAATCATATGTTAGTGTCACTGTCTCTTGATGATGGATGTGGTCAAGAAGCAGTCAGTGATCAAAATATTGATTTTGAAGACATTGAAAATGAGTTTGGAGAATATGCTGGAGATCGCGAATATGAGGCAGATGCTGGTAAACGAGCTCTGACGAGGACAGATGAGGATGGTATTAAACATCTGCTCAAACTGAATCCTTCCAAGCTCCAAAAGGTAACGAAATAGGTTTTATTTTATTCTTCTGTAGCTGTTACTCTAAAATCAGGAGTTTTATATATTATCACGACAGGTAGAGGTCTATCCATGTTAAATATAGATCTGGGTCGCTAACGACCCGAATATGTAAGAATGTTTGGTGAAACAGTCATGCATTTAAGGGTTAATTGCATTTTATTTAATTTTATTTAATTACATTTTATTTTATTTAATAACTTTTATGTCAAAGATACAGGAGACACATAGCAGCCAATACAATCTGTTGTTTAATATCTGCTTGTATTGTCTCATGACTGATGAAAAATTTGCTTTGTGTGCTGTAGAATTTTGATGCATCACAATGCATCGTAGAATCGAATTGAATCGAATCGTTACCTGGTGAATCGTAATCGAATCGAATCGTGAAGGCAGTGCCAATGCACACCCCTAGTAAAATGTGTTATTTTTGGCAAGGTTGCCTGCTAAAATTCGCATTCCTGGCTCTATATATCACATAATTGAGGTCGCTTCAACCCGCGGACATGGAAAACAACTCTCGGAGAAAACGCAGACTTGGCAACACAGTGCAGTTGAGTTCTGTTGACATTTGACTGTGCAATTAATTGAATTTCAATTTCGATTTCGATATCGGCTCCCAACGATCACCAAAATAGTATAATAGAGAAAAAACGATTATTTTGCCATTTTCTGTTTTGCAAGAACACTCGTCGTTCCGAATGAAACAGGCACGCGCACATTCGCCCCTCCCGAAGCCACAAACTCTCTCAGGTCGTGACTCGTGTGCATATCATCCGCTGGAATTAAAAACTCGGCGCGAGTAAAGATGGCAGAAGGAGGGCAGTTACAGCAGCGTTTGGTAAGCAAAAAAAGGCAAAACCAACTCTGTTGTCTGGTAACAGTTTGGCTGCGAGGACTCAGACGTCGAGCAGAAACATGCTACATGCAAGATTTGCTACATAGTGGCTGCAACGCAAGGGAACACCCCGAATTTGTTTAACCACTTAAACATTAAACACAGAGTGGCCTATGACAATCTAATAAAGGAACAAAAACATCAATCCACAACCCTCTCAACATCCTCCGTTACCCAGGCACCCATAACAGACACTATATACAACGCAACTCCCTATCCTGTGAAATCGGAAGGACACAAAAAATAACTGATTTCGTTCCGAAGTTTCTTCTGCTCATCAAGCCTGCATTTATTTGATCAAAAATACAGACAAAAAATGGGGGCTGATGGTGAGCCAGCCTTTAATATTCTTATCGAGTTACTAGCTGGAATTTGTTGAATATATTTTGCCAAAATGTTGCCTGCTTGTTTTCAAGAGATTGTGGAAGTGCACTTTATTGTTGATCTTATTTATTTGTAGTTATCATTTTTACTTCAATACTTTTATACTTTGATTTAAATGTTATATTATTTATTTTAATAGTTCGTAAAGTACAACAAATGTTACAATTCCAATTTAAGAATTGTTGAAAGGTGTCTTTTTAATAAATGTAACACATTCCCAAAGTAATGTGAAATAATCGTGTTACATAATCGTGATTTCAATATCGTGAATAATCGATATCATGATTATGATTTTTTCCATAATCGAGCAGCCCTATAATGTTATGCGGCGCTCCCTTGCTCTGATTGGTTGTAAGTCTATTTAATTGAGGTCTTTCCTGGTTCGTTTGAAACACGCACCATTTTTCAGATTTTTCTTTTCTTAAACTTTTTCTGACCAATCACATAATAGTTCTCGGACACCCACAAGTAAAAAAGTTCTCCTCAGATGAACAAGCTGCGAGATCTTCCAAACCAGCGAGAACATTTTTCTCTGTTCTTGCGGAGTATTTAATGGCCTTAACAGTATAATGGATCCGTGCGTCAGGTCTTAAAGTGACAGCAGACTAATATTCCTGCACTGTAAAAAAAAATATTTTAAAATTACCTGGTTGCATTAAAATCGAGTTCATTGAAATAAAAAAATTGAGTTAATACAAAGAATTTTTTTTTTGAGATTCGACAACCTTTATTTTGTAAGCATAATGGGTAATTGTGTGTGTTTTATTTCTGATGACGCAGTGAAAAATGCCAAATAGAGCTATTTTCATGATTTATCACGTTTTATGTGGTTCAGATACAACAATATTTTCAGTTTCTATTTATTAAACAAATTTCCTTCACTGTATCAACTCAAATTTTTAATTTCAATAAACTTTTTTAAGGCAACCAGGTTACTTACTTTTTTAAATTAAACCAACAAAATTTTTTTACGGTGTGTGTGGCTAGTAACTTTTGAAAACCACTAGCCACAGTTGCTGGTGAGCAAAAAAAGTTAATGTCAAGCCTTGATTATATGCTATACTCTTTCTAATAACATTAACATTAAATGATGATCCTCTTTGCAATAGCTGTTAAATGCCATTGGAATATTGTGCACAAGTCATAAAACGGTGGTTACTATGCAGTTGGGCTGCTGAAGACACTAAGTTCATGTTGACAACATTGTTTGACAGTGCGTAAACAAAACACGTCTGAAGTCTGATACTAAAGAACCTGCCAATGAATCTGCTCACGGGAAGAGCTTGTCCATTAACAGACCTACTCTGAGTTCCTCATTTGTGCTGTGCGTATGTGAATAATAGTGGTCATTTTAGTTTATCGTCATGTATGTGCTATCTCACATTTTGTCAAAAATCCGTACTCTGATTACTGAAATAATCACGTTATTGGTGCACATGTAAATGTAGTCACTGTTTCAGCATTTCTCCTTTTGTGTTTCTACAGAAGACAGAAAGTATTTTGGGTTTGGAACAACGTGTAAGTGATGACAGAATTGTCTTTTTTTGTAAGATCTTCAGTATTGAAATAAGTTTCCATTAGAACTCGTGTTATGATTTTAATGTGTCTTGTTATATCTGAGCAGTTCTGAGGAATCGGCCCTGCATGTGTGTGTTTTCATGTGGTTGAGCGGTTTTGACATTCTCCAAATAGCTCGACTGTAACAATGTGTCATGTACTCGGTGGATGTTTTGGATGTATTTATGAGTAGCTGTGCTGCAATGTGAATCCCTGACAACAAAATTATTTATAATGGCTTGTAGTTGTGTAATGCATTTAGTCTGGTGTGTGTGTGTGTTTATTTATGAATCGTTGCATTGGCATGTAAATCCCAGACAACAAAAGTGTGTGTGAATGCTCACATGTACATGCTGGTGTCCTAAACACAGTCTCGCAGTAAACTGAGAGATAACGCACTCCTGAGAAATACAGACACATGATAGATTAAGATAACTAGAGCATGTTTGTGCTGGATGAGAATATGAGTATTTTGTGTGTATATATATTCATACATTTAAGATAATTTTGCCATTAATATTAAGCTTTTTGTTAGCAATATAAAATAGAGATGCACCGATAGCCGGTTATTAAGAATATGTGTCGATAACGATAGTTTGACTTTCTTAAGGAAAAGAAATCTTTCCAAACTAGGAACTCTCTCATTTGGCACATTAATATTAGAGGTTAAAATGAACAACAGAGCTGCTATTTTGAGATATAAATATTACACTTAAAGAAAAACTGAAATATCTGTATAAAACTCACATAAGGTTTTATTTAAAAAAAATTGTTCTAGCATTAGATGACATGATTAAAGCCGTCACGATTATAAAAAACGATTATTGGCTAATATAATTGGTGCATCCCTAATTTAAAAGCAAGTCACTTTATTTGTAGAGCTCTTAACACAATAGACATTAATTAAACTTTTGTGTATAATTTAAGTGATTTATTTAACTAATAATGCCAAACAATTAGCAAATCAGTCTAAATCAACTTGTGAATTGGTCTAAACCGAGCTTTAATGGAGTTGTCCAGTTGTGAACATACACTAGTTATTTATAAGCATCATCACCGATACAAGAGCGTTTAGCTACGACTCTGGTGAAATACTCTATTTTGTGCCTCATGCCTCAGTCTTCCTTCTAATGGGGTTTTGTAATGAAGTAAAATATATAAAAGTATTTAATGTGATGATGCAATCCTTACTCATGCTGATCTAAAATAAAATGACTTTTAGATGAATCTAATAACGTGCTTTATTCCTGATTTAGTGTGGTGGGTTCTGATTGGCTGCTGGGAGCGTTTTGGACTTTGATTGGCCAGAATAAGTGCAGAATTATTTAGAGTCATCTCGGGCTACTTGTTTTTTGTCCCAAAACTGTAATTTGGGGTTTTAGAGAAATGAGTGCAGTAGATTACTAGAATGAAAAACATGCTCTTACTATCCTGAGCTTCAGTAATTAGATGGTGCTTGTGTGCCATGTGTGTGTGTGTGTGTGTGTGTGTTTGAGAGAAGCAGGCGTGTGTATGTGGACGTGCAGGGCTTTGTGGGAATAAAGCACGGAATGGATAGATGCGAGATTGCTCTGCTCTGATTTGAGCTGTATTATCGGATCTGTCTGCTGCTCAAAACTCCGTAATGGAGGTTTAAAATGTATTGACCGCTTTTCTGTTTCCATTGCCTTTGTCCGGATCCGTGTAATTTGGTTTGCATGTGCACAGTTTTCCCTGCCGGAGGCTTAATCGATCATTTCTCACATGTCAGGCAGTTTTTCATCAGTGCGGATTTTGCTCCATAGTTCCTCCTGGAATTGGGGATGTTTTGGCATTCCAACGCCGTCCGACACACACTGAACACTGAGGCGACGGACTCTAGAAGTTCTCTGCAGTTCTGTTTGAGTTTATTTTTAGATTCCACTCGGTTTGAGGTCTGAGTCAGGCTGGGTCATGGGATTTGACTGACGGTGACTAACTGAGCGAGGTCTCCGGTGCTGGATGCTCATTTCTGACTTCTACCAGTGGACAACAGGCTTCTTTTTATTTATTTATTTATTTATTTTTTGATTGATTGATTGAAGAAAATGTCTAGTATCACCTCCGGAGATCCATGTTTGAGGTGAATGAGATTTGGAAAAAGGCACTAAACTATTTTAATAACCAGAATTTGTCCGGGTTCTACATGGGGAATACCAGTCGGAGGAGCCAACCTCTTCTAGAGGAGACGGAATATTTTAATAGCAGAGAACCAGATACAGGTGAGAACCGATGCGCTGAAAGCACGTGTAGCATTCAGAGTTGTGTGAGGTTTTGAATTCATCCTAGAGTTTATGTGGAATAGTTTGGACTTTGTTTTCTGAGTGTGATGTAACAGGAGCAGTATATATCAAGGCAGGATGAACTTTGTATTTGGTCACTTATGAAGTGTAGGGTTGAGCTTCCATTTAATTTGACACACAAAGTACACACGCTCACTCTTATTGCAGTTCACAAACTACTTTGGTTTCAATAACTCTTATTCTGATGTTGGATTTTAGACTTTGTAGGATACGAATGTTCTCATTTATTTCTGTCAACTTATGCTATTGCATTTAGCTTGATCAGGTTTTGTTTTGGACGTTCTTCAAAGTCATTTTACTTATCTTTTACTCTTGTTTATATTCTTTAGGAGTTCTGGAATTTATGCTCAATTCCTTATATTATTGTACAGTATATGCACGGATGCACGGTATTGGGAGAAAAATGGCACTGCGATATGTTTTTCTGCAATATATATTGCGATATGGAAACAATTCCTTCAGATGACTTGTATACCGGTAGTTCTATTTGGAATGAACTAATAATTCTAGAATGATTTGGGTTATTTTTATGGGGAGTGCGTCTGCATAGAAAATGATAAACAAATTGCAACCATTGATAAATCTAACAGAACAAATATCAATTAAACGTAAAACAACACTGCATAGTCTTCTCTTCACTGTAAATTAAATAGAATGAATCTTTGTTAAAGCTAAACAAAAGTGATTTTCTCTTTTTGTTGTTTGGTTAACATTAATGACACCGCAAGAATATTAGGCTGCTGTCACTTTAAGACCATATGCATGGATCCAATATAATGATACACATTCATTTTATTTCTCAATTGTTGACGTTCACTTAAACCATAAGTCTCCAATTGAAAATTTTCAAGTGATTGATCACATCTAAATTTTTCAGTTGGCCGAATTGAATTTCTGTGAATTAAATTGCATCAATTCACATATTTTCAATTCGGCCAATTGAAAAATTTAGATGTGATCAGTCACTAGTAAATGTTCAATGTTCGTGGATCGACTTGTCGAGACTGTTTTCCAAGATGGCTGCTGTCTGTAAACTCGTAATGTACTGTCTTTATAAAGTATCTTCTTATTAGGCCTGGGATAAACGATTATTTTTTAAACGATTAATCTAGCGATTATTTTTTTCGATGCATCGATTAATCTAACGATTAATTTTTCCTGTCCGATTCGGTTACGATTCGATTCGATAACCGATTATCTCCCCATTAATTGCCTAATAGCAATTTATACATGTTGATTTAATTATCTGAATGAAAAAACTAATTCCTTAACATTGCAATATATGTTTATTGCTCTTAAAAATCCAAAGTAAGACTATACAAGAGCAATGCATTCAATAAAACCTTGAAAACATAAAGTAGGCTACACACACACACACACACACACACACACACACACACACACACACACACACACACACACACACACACACACAAATAAATAAGTATTAACCTACAACAAAGAAACATAATATACGATTTTTCTATGTATGCAACTCAGCCTACAGGCTATGCCCATCGATTAAATATCAACAAGTTGGTTAATCAAATCCGGGGACACACTGCAAGCGTGAGCGTCTCGGCTGCGTGGCGTGTCCGTTTTTGTTTCAGCTCACATGTTAAGAGGTTGGAGTTTGCACACTGACTGTGACGCGCGGAAAACGCGTGCATACTAGAAATAGAAGAGCGCCTATTTTTCACATGTGTTGGGAGCGTCGCAAAATAGAATAGGAAAAGATGTTTATATATCATTTTGACACGAATACATATTATTAAATTACATTTTCATGTTTGAAAGTCTGTAGGTTTACTGATCCGTAACAGAAACGCCACGCGCATCCGCGGCATGACAGTGAAAAAAGTTACATGTGGAGTGCATTATGGGCGCCAATATTCCGTTTAAAACCGGAATAGTCATGGGATGAAACTGCTCACTTAGAGGATGGATACCCTCGGTCACATCAGCGCCATTAGACATTGAACATTTTAAATTTAAAACAGCTTATTATGTAGGTAACGTAGCCAATGTGTCCGATGCTTTCACTTGATGCAAACGTTTGTTTTTGTGATTAAAATACATCAAATATTACCAAAACATCTGTCTTCCTGTGTGCAGAAATTTGTTTATGTAGCCGTGACAACAAAACGCGTGCGCGCATGCCTGTGATGCTCCGTGCGCACCGCGCGCCAACCCCATAGACTGTGGCCAACCCGCAAGCCTTGCACTTCTGAAAGTCTGAGGAGCCACTCGTGTTGCTACCATAGATATACATAATAAATAATATACTTAATTACATAATATACTTTATTATGTACATCTATGGTTGCTACTACTCTCCGGCGCCGCCATCTTTATTTTGAGTCTGACGAATCGACGCGCATATTTTGCGTCGACGTATTTTTTGCGTCGACGTCATCGATGACGTCGACGCGTTGTCCCAGCCCTACTTCTTATTAAACTGTTTGTACTCTTACAAAGTTCTCAATGCTTCGGTTTGCATGTAGGGACCCTCATTATGCTGCCGTGTTAGTGTGAGGCTATTTTGAGCCGTGTTAGTCGTATTAACTAGCGATTTAATTTCACTTATTCCATGCCCCATAGACTAGTGTTATAAGCTAATCTGTTTTTAGAGATAAAACTCCTTACATTCGATTTTCATGAAAACGCATCCCAGAGAACGATCTACTCGGTAACCATCTGTTAATTGCACCTAGGATCATTTCTCACCGGAGTTGTCCTTTAACGTTAATCTTGCACAAAAAAACATTATATAAACCTTAAATTTGGCATTTACTTTCCCTTTTGAGAGTAATGGCAAAGAATGCTGGGAAATAGAAATCCCAGCCCAGTTTTGGTTAAGTTTAAGTTCAGTCTAAATTAAAAAGAAACAAGTTCATTAAACTCAAAACAATGAAACAATTCAGATGACCTAAAGTGTGTTAGTTTTAAGAACTTAAAAGAAAAAGAAAGTTCTTAATACCCATAAAAGTTAATTTGTTTAATTTGAGATGGCTCTACTTGAGCATTAGGGTTCGCACAGTGTACCAGGTTTCATTTTTGTAAGTGTTACATTAATAGATTAATTGCCCTCTTTAAAAAAAAAAAAATCAAAGTAAGTTCTTCTCCAACAAAGAAAGTATTTCTGGGAATACAGAAGCTTCTGATGTGAAATTCCAGGGACATTCCTTCCCGTTCCAGTTGTGTGGCTTTTGTCTAAGTGCTCATTTGATCCAGTCTAACTCTGGGTGGATCCAACAACCCAGAAAAAGAGATGCAGAGAAAGTCTTTCAGGTTCTGCTGGAGATGAATAAGATGGTCATTTTGACTAATCTGTTTAGGATATTTAGGATTTAGAGCCAGCTGTGGATTCATAAGAGTTTCTTTAAAGAGGAAAATGCTCGTTTTGCAAACACACCGTGAACAAATAGTTCAGCTCTCTTTTGATACCTGTATCAGAAACATTGTATTTAACTTTCTACTTTATCACTGAAACATGCGCTTGAATGTTTGGTGTCTGCTGTGCCAGCATCTATTCAAGTCCAAAATAGGACATTCAGAACTGCTGATGGCAGAACCTCAGATCATATTAAACCGTCTGCGATCGGGTACTGCGTAACTCAAGCCAAACATCTGGGTTCATATTGTGCTATCGAAGCATCCTGTCTGATTTAGAGGATATAAATGATCGTTTTACCCTGTAGTTTCAGTGTGCCAGTTTTCATGCTGAAATAGAGCTCGCCACTAGGGTTACAGAAGTCGAAATAGGAAATCTTAGCAATAGAATATGGGAGAAGAATTTTTTTGGGAAAAATGCATTAGACAAAACTGACTGATTCAGTTACATTAGTAGTTCATTCATTCCCTAAAAGACGATTACGCTTGTGATTCCATTCGCAATTCATTTTACTTCTGTAGTGTAATTCCAAGTGGAACAGAAAAAAAAATTAAGTATTTTTACATTCAAGTGTAAGAAATCCCACGCGCCCACCCCTCGTACTTTATAAGATGCGATTACTGAAATGAGTTCTCTTCTGCGTCTTTTTGCACTTGAATGGACAAATACACTCAAAAATATGTACAAATATTTTTGAAAACACAGTCTTAAGTCTTAAGTGAACATAAACAGTTGATAAAGAAAACCCTTGTGTAACAGTATATTAGATCCATGCAGCTCTTAAAGTGACAGCAGCCTAATAAACCTGCTGTTGTCTCTATATTAACATCAATCAAACAACAAAAGACTAAGAGAAAATTATTTCGCTATTTTTGACTGAATAACTTTTGTAACTATATTTGTACTGTATATTTGATTTATAAAGTGCAGTGTTGTTTTTCGTTCGATTACAGTTTTTGTACCTTAAAATCTTAAACACTGTTTATTTAAATCATATATATTTGTTCAGTGGTATTTATTTATAGTTGAGCGATTGCTAATTTTTTTTAAAATTTTTTTTATTGAGTGTTTTCATGTAATAATGCTTGATATTTATATTAGTTAGGCTTGTTGTTTTTGCCATGGTATTTATAAAGATCCTTGTGCAAGTGTTCTTAAAGCCTGTTGATTTTTGTTCATGGTGTTCAGCGACAGTGAAATGTTTTGCAATAAAACTTAGAATAAATGTGAATGATATCCAAGTTTTTTTCACCTTTTTGGAATCGAAGTTAGGACTCGATATGCAGAACAGAATCGTTAAAATTCAAAAGATACCCAAAGTTAGTGATGTGCAGATGAAAAGGAACGTTTTTTCCAAGAGGAGCAGTTAAATAAAACATTACAAATGGAGAAGCACCGATTTTAATTATCTTGGTTAATTGATTAAAAAAAAATTTGTGGCAAGTTTGACCTGCCGGTTTTTGTTTTGTTTTGCAGGTTCCAGTTTTCTTTCAAAGAACTGATAGTTCTACTTTTCTGAAATTTTTATGATTTAATCAAAACATGTCTAATTAATTTAATTAATTCGTTAAAAAAAACATAATTTATTAATTTGTTTAAAATAATAGGGCCGTTTGAAATGTTTTTCCCCCAGAAATTCTGTGTATTTTAGTTTTTCTGGTAATGAAATGAAGGTATAATACGTTATTTTTAATCAATTTTTTAGGACCCATTAAAGATGCACTATGTAGTATTTTTGTAGTAAAATATCCCGAAACCACTAGGCCGGTGTTATATATTTTGTTCAGTTCACCGGGACGTGTCAGAATAGCGTCTGAGGAAGTCGCCTGTCAATCGCGTCATATCTGCACTACCCTCGGTTTTGGGTTTTATTTGGCAGGAGCGCTTTACTCTTAGCAGTGTGAACAAGTGAACGCACGGAGTAACGTCATAACATCATTTTCAACACACTTAAATGTATCTAATATGATAAACAGAGCTGCATTACCTCATAATCATAACCGAAAGAGCGGATCAGTGCGGGCGCCCGGCGAATGTGCCCCGTCCCGTCATAATAAAAGTCCCGGTGCTCTCGAGGCGGGTATTTGTTTAACAATCGCTCCAGCAGCTGTGCTCAGCTCCACTACACTCGGTCCTGCTCTGCTTCACACTACAGTAACGTTAATAACCGCATGCATGAACGTGATTTCTGCCCGAGTCCTATTTTCCACCGGCTGTGAGGTGAAGACCACATGTCCCAAGATGCTGCGCTCACACTTTGCGCCATCAAACTACGCATTTGTTTTGAATAGGCGCCCTCCAGTGGACGGAACATTGCATAGTGCACCTTTAATACACACATTATACTGTATAATATTAATACAATAGTACACAGTACTATACAGTAGTAATATTTAACTTAAACTGAATTTGTATGCCGTTGCCGTGAAGATCTTGAGTTTCTGTGTATATGGTATTTTTTTTTTTTTCAAATTAAAGTTAAACGCTCATAAAGTGACGGGCAGAGCTGTTTTGGACATTAAGTTCATGTCGTCATATTATAAACATTTTCGCGCATCTGCGCAGTTCATTCACAGAGACATGCGGAACATGCAGGTTCACAGACATGAGTCGCATATTTGGTGTGAGCTTCAAACCTGCGGGAATTAGTAAAATGATGCGCAAATACAAGCACTATTTAACCGGAGCGAATGAGACGAGTGTGTGTCACCTCGCCATCGGAGAGAAGAGAGCGAGAACGCTCAGCTGACATTATTGCGTTATTGTTATGTGTCGCTGGCAACAAAAAACGGCTCGGAATCGGAAAGACGCGAGACTGACCAGCCGGTCACCAATCTGGGACGATCATGCGGAAAATCATCCGATTCTGATTCCTGGCCACTCGTGTTTATTTGGAATAATGTTTACGAAAGTAATGGGGTATATTTTTATTTCATAATGGCTTTTGAGTAAAAGGAACAATATTTTTCACGCTGGTTAATTTGGTTCAAGGCAGAGGACTCTTTATTGAGGTTTCTCGATTTTTTTTTTTTTTTTTTTTTTTTTTTTTTTTTTTTTTTTTTTTTCAATGCTTTTGGAGTGAATGAATGGGGGAAAAATACTCTTGGAAATTCTATTAGACTTCGTCAAAGGCCAGACAGAGAGAGTTGAGAGCCAGATGAACCTCTGGGGAAGGTCGAGAGCGTGTGTGTGTGTGTGTGTGTGTGTGTGTGTGTGTGTGTGTGAGAGAGAGAGAGAGAGAGAGATAGCAAGTGAAGGATAACGAGTGTTTTGCATCCGGAAATGATAATCTCTGTGCATTTTTCCCATTGCTGCACTGTCATTCACTCTCGGGCTGCGTAATGCTCTGTTTACCAAACAGAAACTATTGAACACTCATCCGTCCTGAGTCCTGACGTACAGTCTGTCTGCTTGCAGTACTCTGTTTACCTGATACTTTGACTGTCTCGAAGTCACTGACGCCTCAGAAACCCTCCTTAATTATTTTGTTCCTTCCTATCAGGTTCTGGGGGTTTATATGATCATTCCAAATCATCTCGACAAACAGAATTTGCTCTTAATGCACTGAAATGTATTGCATTTTTTGGCGTACTATCCCTTTAAGAGTTTTGTACTTGTAGACACTAGTGACACTGCTCAGAGAAGAGACTGGGAAACATACGCTAATTTCAGCTGACACACGTCAATCATGTGTCACTTTGCTTATGTCACCATGGCAGCAGAGTCGCTGTGTGTGTGTGTGTGTGTGTGAGATGTTGCGTAAAGCAGAAGGGCAGAAATAGATCAGGACCACAGCGTGTGTTTGATGAAATGTGGAACTCTAGATCAGAGGATGACGCCTGTGTAGGCTATTTAATGTTTGGGCTGTATGATAAGAGGAAAACAGTGCTGAGTGTCTCGATATATTATAGCTGCGTCCCAATTCGCATACTATCCATTTTAAATAGTATTTGAAAATAGAATTAGTATGTCCCAAATCGTAGTATGTTGAAAAGAGTATTCCAAAGATACCCGGATGGTTTACAATTTCCAGTCCAAATCGAAGTATGTGGGCACTCTAACGGCTGATATTGCCCACAACCCATTGCGAGTTGGACGAGGATTCGATTAGAACTACAAACGCGGATAAAAAGTGTTAAAAAAAACTACAAACATGACGGATGTGTGATTCCGACGGTTAAGTAGAGAAGTTTAGATAAAGGGGTTTAACCTGACAAAAATATATTTATTCAGTGTTGTCCGCATTATATTTCACCTGCAGCAGCATTGTGAACTTTTGTAATGACACGTTTGGCCATTAACTTTTAAATGCATCATTATATTTAAACTAGGGATGTCAATTTTCACAAATTCCCATGATCGATCGTCGTTTAAATTAACGATCAATTAATCGATTAATCGTTAACCATAATACTGAAATATGTGTCTACAGCAGTGGCTTATAGCCGACAGCATGATAGTAGGCCTTAGTCAGTGCAATGCTGCTCAAAACGCCATGTTCTTCACCAAATGAATGAGAAGGATTTTTATCTAAACAAAGGGCTATGGGATTGTAAAATTAGTCGATGTTATTTATAATTTAATTAAATTAGGCTACTTATTTAATAACCAAATATAACATGTAATACAACACGAACGCCGCCTCAGATCTGTTATTCAGAATTTGTGGACGCACTTGCAAGAGCAACGTGCTGAAACGTCACCTAAACCCAGTTAATTCAAAAGGATTTATTAAAATATTGTTTTTATTAATGTTATGTAATGTGACAGTCCCAATCATAGTTAGGCCATCCTTAAAAATATTCTTGTTTGCCGTAACCCGACCGACCCTGTCAATTTAGGGCCGACTCAATTTTTTATTTTTTTTCCCTTTTAGTCCGACCGACTTGCCGGTTGTAAATTGGCTTTAAGACCGACCTATTTCTTTTTTTACTTTTCAAACAACTAATACAACAGTAATAAAATAATATGAATTATATTTTAGTAAGTATTATAAATGTATAAATTGCCTGGGCCATACAAACGAAGGCTAACGTTCTTTCGTTTATAGAAAAACCCGTGACGTCATCTATGTTTACACTATGGTTAACGGATGTCACACTATGGCCTGCACGTGCGTTCGTTTCGGCTCGGCTCATACTCTCATTCACTGAAACGTTAGACTGTTAAAGCCCTGTCGGAGATTTCGCCGTGTGACAGGAGTCAGGACCATGGACACGTTACACACACCGGGCAAGTGCACTGCAGAAGGGAGGGCTTAGTTTGAGCCCCTGCCCTTTTTGAAAATGAATCAAAAGTGCCGCTCTCAACATTTATCATTACTATATTGTGGCGAATAAAACTGATTTTGAATTATAATTAATATAACAACGTGTACAAAACAGTAACAAATGGCGGAAAAGCCGTTTATCTTGTCTCTGTCAGTCTGAAATGTCGTTGTCATAACGCGTTGCTATGGGTAGCGTGTGTTCTGCTCGACCCCAGCGCGTGGTGCGAGCGGCGGCACTGGTTGTAACTTGAAAAATAATGCTTTATGTATGGTTCTGTCGATGGATACACGTGCACTACAACAGCGATAATAAAAGAAAACGTGGGCAAAACGGTCTATATTTGTAAACTGTGTTGCCGTATGACCAGTGCTGCCGTATGACCAGTCATTTTCGCCATCATCACTCAGTATATTCGCCAGAAGACGCGAATGAGAACCCTCTGCAGTGAGAGAAGATCCGTCTCTGTGCGCAGCGCGCAAATATTGAGTTCTTTCAAGTCTTGCGTTTGAACGGATAAACTCACACAAAAAGTATGTCAACATGTCGATCTGGATGAGTATCCATCAGACAGTCTATATCCCTTAAGAGAACTTTATACAGTTGAGAAAGACGATGCATATCTCTGTATTAGGTCTTAAAGGGGCAGTAGCCTTTACTGCTGTCTGTCAAACAAAAGATAAGGACTCACTCACTGCTCTTGATTGAATAGCTGGTTATAGCTACTTAATTAATTGAATTCATAAAAACAACTTTTTGCTTTTTAATATTCAAATGCACTAGTCTATATCACCAGATGCGTTGGTCTGGCAAGAAGTGCAAGCCACTTCAGAGACACAGATAGTTGCGTGTTCTGAGTTAACACAATCGAGCATAAAAATATGAAACATATCACGGGAAAATACTAAAACGGGAAGACAGCGGGAAAAGAGCTAAAATACGTGAGAAACCCGGAAAAAAAGGGAGGGTTGACAGCTTTGAGTCAATGACAGCTAGCTGGTGGTTGGACCCTTTTCTTAAAGAATGCACCTGAAATTTATGCAATAAACATGTTTTTGACAAATATTTCAATTTGTTTGTGGTCTATATAGCCTGCAATTAGCCTATGCGCCCGAAGGCACGGCTTGAAGACCCAGTCAGTGATGTCACGATATGCCAATTTGTTTAAATTCATACCTATGTAATCACCATCACCAAAAATGTACATTTTTTTTTGTATTAAAATTTGAAAAAAAAAAATATAGACCTACCTACCGACCCTTTTTTTAAAAATTTTTACTGTTACTGCAAACCAAAATATTTTTAAGGATGGCCTTATTATTAGTCGTGCGTTGCTGTTTGAACTGCGCGAGCTGAAGCGGATGCGCTGAATCAACACTGGTTACACTGAAACTTTGCTAGCACGTTATTTAACTCAACAAAAAGCTTCCTATATGAGATTAATCAGATTTATATAAAGTTAACAAAACATTACAAATTATATATCTTCACAAAATGATGCGAATGGACAAGTGAACTTGAATTGAGTTGCTGATATTCATCTTCAGAATGGGAGACGCGTGGTGTTCACGCGCTCTAGGAACAACGCTCTGAACACGGCACCTAAACCCAATGACTTTACAACCATTTATTTAAAATAGTGTTCTCATTTCTGTTATATAATATGATCGTCCCAATCATCGTTATTATGCATTGCTCTGCATGCGCTAAAGCCGAAACACTGAATGAAAACCGGTAGCCATCACTGACTGAAGCCATTTGTTAGTGCGTTTTATTTCGCTTGAAAGAAACGCATCTTATATGATTGATCACATATATAACGTCACAAAATAAATGTAATGTTACAAATTACTTCAGCACAATCTGATGCGAATGCACAAGTGATCTAAGTTACATGCGCGAGTCAAAATGCGTGACTCATGTTGTGCATGCGCTCTTCCTGGATCAACGCAAATAAACCCAAATAATTAACAATCACAATGTTTTATTAGGCTACAATAGTGTTCTCATTAATGTGGTGTAATATGAAAGTCCCAATCATAGTCATTATTAGTGCTGTTGGAGCTGCACGCTGAAGCTGATCACAGCCACGCTTTTACTACCGCTCACCTCTAACGTTAATTATTAACCAAATGCATCCTTATGAGATAAATCAGCTAAAGATAGGCCTGCACAAAATAAACACAATATTACAACTTACATTTGCACAAAACAAAAGGCTGCGAATGCACATGCAAACTTGCAGTCATGATGAAGGTGTGACTCCAGCTGTAAAATGGTTCCAAATAGAACTCTGGCACGCTCGCATAATTTTTCCTCCCGTTTCCTCACGCACGCGCATGACCCTGCTTAATCGATGATCGATAAGTCTTATCGATCAAATGTCTTATCGACAATTAATCGATCATCGATTAATCGTTGACATCCCTAATTTAAACTGCAAACACATGAGGAGAGTCTCTGCATTAAAGACACACACATGGCAGATCAACGAGTGGCTACATTTCTCTCCAATACGGTAGGAGATTAAACTGAATGTGGAGGATTTGAACTGTGACGAATCTGACGATGATTGCCAGGGCAGTTCAACGGTGACGGGATGCTCGTAACTATGCGACAGAGTCCATTAAAGATGGCGAAGTAGTATGTCCCGAAGCTTGCATACTTTTCTGCTACAAACTCAAAAGTATAAGTAGGCAAATTGGGACGCAGCATATGTCTTTTCTTGGATATATAATATGCGTATTGATATTTCTGTTCTAATTTATTTTAAGTGTGCATTAGACAGAAGTTGTGATCGTCTTTTCTTCCCTATTGTGAAGTGTATCTGAGTGAAACGTCTTCTCAAACAAGAACAAATGTAGAGCGGAGCTTGATTTTGTCTATAGGGAGTTGATTGGATGGTTGTGGTTTGCTTGGCCAATCTCATGTGAGTGACAGTTTGTCCCGCCCTCGCGCCAGTGAACACATCATCTGAGAGAAGAGATGTTGCTGCAAGAGTGAGGGGAAGATGTTTTCATTTAAAGATTACAAAGGTAGATGGATATTCTGTTAAAAAAACAAGAACAAGTGACTTCTCCAATGGCTTATAAGGGGGAATTTTATTTGTATTTATTTTTTGGTCAATGAGAGGAACCATCTTTTGCACCAAATTGTCATACCAAGTAATTTCTGTATGTTTAAAGTAAAAAAAAAAAAAAACTGAAAAATTAGCTTTTTTATTAAATATATGCAAGATTGATATTTAATATTTATTTAAATGCAGTAATATAGCAATACATATTTTTACTAAAATATTTACAATGCCATGCAAAGATTTTTTTTTAATGATGCTGCAAAATGTAACTTTTAAATCTATTAATTTTATCAGATGTTTGGGAGGCCTACAATGAATCACATATTGATTGTCAATAATAGTTTAATTTATAAAAATTAAAACAACATTTGAGTTCTGAGTGCGCAAAACATTGCACATGGAAAAACGTTGTATTTGTTTTTAAATGTGAATCAAATTAAATCTGTCATAAAGCGATCAAGTCTCTTCAGAAAAGTTTGATTCATATGGATTCGTTTTATGATCTCTTTATGAACTTTTTGAAGCGTCACTGGTAGTTGCGTACAATTTGTAGCTGTTAACAAAGGGACAGAAAGCTGTCAGATTTAACCAAAAAGCACTTTATTTGTGTTATGAAGATGAACAAAGGTCTACATAAATCCACATAAGGTTATTAATGACATCATTTGAATTTTTGGGTGAACTATCCCTTTAATGTTAATGAACAATTGGTTAATTGTTAGTTTAAACAGTGATTGATTGTGGGAATTTATGTAAATTGACATCCCTATTTTCAACAGATTCAAGGAGATGAATTGAACATACAGATTTTAGCAGCATGTACTGAAGATGTTATAAAAAATATCCTCAAGTTACAGAAGTCTAAAAGAGAAATCTTAACAATCCTGTGAAACTGAAATGAGAGTCCGTGTGTGTTATGCCCTGCTGTATGTGAATGATGATGGTTAATCTTTCCTGAATAACCCACGCGCACACACACACACACATCCTGTTAGTAAGTGCGTTCAGATAACTCATCTCCATTCTGTCTGCTGTCCTTAGGCTGGCGGCGCTCATGTTTTTCACTTGAGTAAGTCTCTACGCATCCCGTCTGCTCCAGTAACCCAGTTCACCTCTTCCTCCTCCTCCTCCTCCTCCTCCTCCTCTTCCTCCTGCACCTGTCTCTCCGCAGCTCTTTTATGACAGTGTTATTTGTGTGGGTAGGTTCACGCTGAGATTTGATACACTCAGGATTATGCATTCTTGTGCATAATGTGTTTGAGGGACACAAAGAGACGAGATGATAAAAATGAGTTTTATCAGTATCTTTATTTCTACTAAATCAGTCATCTGGATGAAATGCACTTTTTGTGTTTCTGAAACTCTGTGCGTGTCAATGAAATAATTTCAATAAAACAATTCCTGTTTGACAATCACAGACGAAGCATCGAGTGTGCTTTAATGTTTTTAAAACAAAAGGCAGAATTGTTTCATGGTTTATTTTAAATCTGAATTGTGTGTATATATATTTAAATATAATGAATTCAAAATATGTTTGTGATTTTTATTAGTTAAAATGAGCTGTTAGCTAACCTACAGTGTTTTTTATTAGTTATTTATAATTAACACATTTTGTGTGTGTGTGTGTGTGTGTGTGTGTGTGTGTGTGTGTGTGTGTGTGTGTGTGTGTGTGTGTGTGTGTGTGTGTGTGTGTGTGTGTGTGTGTGTGTGTGTGTGTGTGTGTGTGTGTGTGTGTGTGTGTGTGTGTGTGTGTGTGTGTGTGTGTGTGTGTGTGTGTGTGTGTGTGTGTGTGTGTGTGTGTGTGTCTGTGGGTGTGTGTGTGTCTGTGTGAGTGAGCCTGTTTATGTGGTTTATGAGGACACAAATTTGTATAACTATATGGGTATTACACTGGTATTACACTATAAATGTGGTTTATGCGGAAATTTCAAATGTCCTCATAATTCAAATGGCCTTAAAAACATACTAAATGATGATTTTTTGAGAAAGTAAAAATGCAGAATGTTTCCTGTGATGGGTAGGTTTAGGGGCAGTGTAAGGGGATAGAAAATACGGTTTGTACAGTATAAAAACCATTACGCCTATGGAGAGTCCCTGTAAACCACATAGACCAACGCATATATACATGGACCCAGGACTTTTTTTTATCATAAGTATTTAACTAATGGGGTGTGTCGAGACACTTGGCTCATGACTTGGCAAAGACAATAAAGTTAAATACTACTACTATTATGCATTAAAACTTATATTTATGGTTTTGTTTAAATCACCAGCTCATAAATATGAGAGCTAGTAAAGGTTTTGTCCTTAGAGAACACTATTAATAGTTAGAGTGCCTGCCCTAAATTTGATATTAGTGCATTAGTGAATTTATGTTTCTGACTGTAGTAAAAAATAGTATTTGTATTTTGTAGCTTAAAGAACAAAATGTAGCAATTGCAGTGTGTGTGTGCGTGTGTGCGCTTGTTTTTGTTAAATATCAGGGCACAAATGTGTATAATGACTCGGGTATTACAAGGAGATACCATGTCCCCACTTTTCAAAATGCTTATAAATCATACAGGATGAGTTTTTAAAAAAAGTAAAAATGCAGAATGTTTCCTGTGATGGGTAGGTGTGTGTGTGTGTGTGTGTGTGTGTGTGTGTGTAGGGTGGGGGGGTTATATCCATGACTCAGTCTTCCAGAGTTCAGCGTTCTTTGTTGTAAAGAGGATGGGCAGTGGAGCCAAGACAGGAAGTTGATGGGTAGGTCTGAGGCCAAAGCAGGAAGTGGTGGCTGTGACCTACAGGTGACATGAGCTAGGAGTAATTGTATATGTGTATGCGAGTACTTTCGTGCTGAAGCAAGCCTTGAACCGGAGGTTAGGGAGCGCAGTCCACTGTGATGGGGTCACCGGACAGGAAGTGATGCAGGATTTGGCTGGGGCTTCCTATTCCTGAATTAATTTTTCTAGCAACTGCGCTTGTGTTCCGACACGTGTTCATTAGTCTTCTCTATAACGGAGATGGTTTGAAGGCCGTAGTTAGACCAGCTAATATCTGATGCCTCCCTCTGTGTGTTTCCGTCGATCTATATTATCAGCATTCCATTACAGAGTGAAAACACTCCCTGAGGCGGGCCGAGAGCGGGCGAGGGAGGGAAGTGAGCTATAGTTGAACGCTCTGAGAAATACATTAGCCTGTCTGTTGAAATGTTCTGCATTGAGTGGATTCTGATTGACAGCATCATTTACTCAGGCGTAAAGCGCTGCATCAGGGTTACTCTTCATAATGCCTTTTAGGCCGTTTGCCATTGCTGCTTAATGGGATAAAAACATATATTTGTTCTTTATTAATATTTGTATATTTGAAAACTTTAAATTCTGGTTTTATATATTTCAAATATTATTATTAATGTCATTTCTATCCCTGTGCAATACTTGTTTCGCAAAGTCTTAAAGAAATGTACAAACAAATTAATGATTTCTAAGTTGTATGTGTTTAAAGGTAGGGCTGTGTATTGCCAAGACTCTGGCGATACGATACGTATCACGATACAGGGGTTACGATATAATATATTGCAATATATTGCGATATTGTAAGAGAGGCAATATATTGCGATATTTCTTTTTTGTGTGTTTTTGTTTTTTATAATTTAAAAGAATAAAAAACACAACCATAAGCCTAAAACACGAGACAAAGTATTTTATTTAATTAATACAGTATCATTTATATCACTAATCATATGCAATGTGCAATCTAAGTTAAAGGGTTACTTCAGCGATTAGCATATGGCTTTGTATCAGTAGAAACCCTGGAGAATATTCAAATTATTGTGCTTTCCCCCCTCATATCTCCCTGAGACAAGAGATTTATGCATTTTATTTCTGGAAAAATTCCTCCTATGATGCAAAATGACGATTTTTGCATCATAGGAGGAATGTTTGCCCAGAGGCTAAAGACTACAGCCAGCAGAGGGAGCTATTTCCGCATGTTTTGAATCTGCGCATGGGGGATGGGAGATTACACTCAGCTGGCAGGGAGAGCTCAGCTTGCAGACAGGATCATTTAAACGGAGCTATGGTGAGCAATGTAAGTCTTTTAACTTCTCAAATTCATTTCTATGAAAGTTAAGCTTGCAAAGGCATGAACTGAAACGTGCCAGACTGAACTCCTGTGTGAATGTATGCCGCGAATGTAGTCGCGATTACCTCAGCTCTCATCACTCCTGCAGTTAGTGCTCAGAGCTGTGATACTCGCGCGGTGACTCACTCATTATATTGAACAGACACGTTCAGTTTTTAATTGTAGTGTCTTCTCTAACTCAGTCACAGTAATGAAGTTGGTGGTGTTGGGAATGGCCTCACAGGGCAGCGAAGCATTCTGGGAATTGTAGTCTTTCATCCCCATGGGACAAAAATACATTTTCTGTCTTTTCTCAGTCTAGAAGACACCAAATTCAAAAATAATTTCACATTTCTACTACATTGATGACCCAGTTTAAATACAGATTCATCTTCCCAGCGCTGAAGTACCCCTTTAAGGGAAATGTAAAGTTACTGCAGGATTCTTTGTGTGTATATGTTTTAAAGGTTCACAGTATAGCAGTGGCTATTTAACAACAGAAAGTGCAGTCCATTTCATGACTGAATGACTGTTTGTTTTATATTTAACACAGCAGCCCCGATCACTTCCCCGAGCCCCGAGCCTTTTTTAAATGGATTTCGTTTGGCAGAGCGTCATGCGCGCTGCTTATGCGCCCTGGGCGCCTCGCCTTTTTTGAAGGAGCTCTCCGAGCGCGTGAAGTTGAAAAAAAGTCAACTCTGAGTGGAAAAGCGCGCAACATCATCGCGCTTATTTTCTGTTGTCCAAACGAATGAATGAAGAGGCGGGCCTTCCGTTGTGTTGACCGTTACATTGATTTGACTGACAGTACAGGTGATTCGGGGGTTGCCTAGAAACATTAAAGCGCTTTCGAACCTGAAAAACGCGTTCTGTGTGATCGGACCCTAAAGCTGTTTTCTATAAAGCAGTCTATTGTATAAAGTGCTATTTCAAGTAACGTTACTGAACTGCAGAGCTGGTGCATCCATATCCACATCGGAATTATCTTTCGTTCTCCTGCCACCACTGTCAGTTTTGGAGTGTGTTTATTTTGTTACTGAGAGGAAAGCGTGCAGGACATTCTATCGAAATGCTTCTCAGCATGATTCTTGTCGATTTCCTTAGTGGCTTCTTTATAGCTGAAGCCAACATGAGTCCACACTTCAGCTCTGTATACTGCAAGAGCTGAATAATGCTATCGTTTTGAGAGCTGGGTTTGCTAATGTAAACACTAGTGATGCGCACTTTTACCTTGTGCTTCTCTGGCTCCGCGTCAGTTATACGTTCTGAGATAACACTGCCATCTAGCGGTTGGATGTTATACAGTCTGTGGTTTAAACCGAACACAAAGCCACGAATCTTGGATGTAAATAAATAAATATATAAATATCGATACAGCGTTTTTGAGAATCGATACAGTATCGCCAAACATAATATCGCGATATTCACGTGTATCGATATTTTCTTACACCCCTATTTAAAGGCACAATATGTAAGATTTTTTTATTATTAAAAAATATCCAAACACCACTAGAAAAATGTTTATATATATTTTGTTGACTTGTGTACTTGCACTATCCCAAATGTTTCCAAGAATGTTTAAATCCAGCAAATTAAGCAGTTTTAACCAGGACATGGACTGTGTCCGTGTGTTGCTTAATGGCATCATACCCACATTACCCTCATTTTCTGGTTTTATTTTTTAGAAACCAAGGAAACACCAAAGGCCTTTAATATATTATTTATCTTTTTAGATAGGTGAGCAACCGTTAGGATACATTCATTGACAGAAAACGAATCATTGTTTTATAGCTCAACACATACACAAGCAGAGGAAGCAGAAGCGCTCATCTGCGGCAGAATACAAGCTCCACTAAAGTCCTCAAGTTACGTCTTTGTTGTGAATAAAAGACATCTATCTCAGAAAATGAGATATTGTGGCTTTAATGTTATCGAGTTGTCATGAGAACTGTTTGTGTTTTGTGATTGCTGTAACTCCAATCTTGTCATAATTGTAATATGTCGTTAGCTGGACTGTCGGCTCGTGTTCTATCGAGTTGTTCATGAGATCGGTTTGTGTTTTTGTGATGGAAGGGGTGACTTTTTCATTGACTATTCGACCTGGATCAGTAACACAGATTCTGCCATAGTCGTTGCCTGGGTTAAGTATGTGTGGGGCGGAGCTATCAATATAGGACCGATACCCTTTTTGGGGGTAGAGCGTGTTTGTTTTGGTGATTTGAAATACCAACAACGGTTACCAGATATCACTTATCCCTAGCCTGACAAGCCAGACCCACATCAAGATGTTTGGTCTGGAAACTCTCCATTGACAGCTCAATCCGAGGGGCGGATAAACGGTTGTCTTTCAAACTCCCTCTGCACGCGATAGGATAGCGCTACAACCAACCAGAGCAACGAAGGTGAAGCAGAGCTCGTTGATAGATTAAACATTCGCCGTATCCGGTCAGCAAAACCCCGAACACATCTTCCCTTCTTAAGAATGACTTCAGTGCCGTTCTTTGTTCTTTTCTCAGAGAAAAGCTTAACTCCAAGTCTTCCAGAGTCGCGGTCAGAGCTGATTCGAAAGACCGCCGTTCACCAGTTTCTGTGTTTACTAGAAGCACGCAAACGCAACTCGGCCGTCGTCATTATGGCGACTCACCCACCGACTCTATACACGATATGATTGGCCCGGCAAGAGTTAGGCGGATACAGCTCAGAAGGGTATTGAGAGTTGCTAGACGACACTCGCGGGCAGATTAGATTTGCTGCCGCTAGGGTGTGTCTAGATTTCTAGGCTAACTTATCCCACCTTTAAGATGTAAATGACATAAACATAAAAGGAAACTAAATTAACCACAATTATTTGGATGTCATTGAAGACAGTGAAATAATTATTAATAATTAATTTTAATAAGATTGTATTGACCAAACAAAAATTTTACTTTTAACAATATGTCATTTGTTAATGAGGAATGTTAGTTTTCATCAAATCCTTAAATGGTATAGAAACTTGCTTGCCGCAAAATAATGCATGTAAAAATTGCATAAAATGCAAGTACAATTGTGTTTTATTTGATGACCTTACCTCCCCTTTTTCCAGTTTTTCAACACACTGAGCCTATTTTAATAATGAATGAATGAATGAACGAACGAACGAATGAGGCATTTATATAGTATGCATATGTGTATATAATAGTATGTGAAACAAAATGCAGAATGCACCAATAAGCATTTCTAAATTTGTGGTTGCATGACACATTGCATTTTGAATTAAGCGATTGCATCCAGTTGTTATAATTTATATTTAATGCAGTTTTGTCAAAACATCTTAACTTTTGGCAGTCAGATCCAATTATGAGTCAGACTGATGCCACTTCTGGTTCCTCCCTCACACTGACTGGACACGGAAGGTCAAGTAGAGCACTTTGCATTGTGGGCCAGAGTATCCCACATGGTCTTCTGCGGTTGCAAACTGCACATTTTGTTAAATGTAGCAGATCATCTGGGCATTCTGTGCATACTGCATGAAAACTTTCTTTCAAAAATAGAGGTTGTGCTCTGCATGCGACTCGGTTGTGAGTCTTTACTGCATGTAAATTTGCACAATGCTAGGTTGCTTGTGTCATAACTACACTAACTTTGTATGATGCAGTCACTTACACACTCAATATTGTACTGTAGAGATTGTTTTGTTAGTGTTGGTGTGGATCAGTAGTATGGATTTTAGTGATGGTTACATTTTAAAGTACTACATTGCCCACGCTCCACTGCTTTTCCTTTCAGCCTACAGGCTTTAATATACCCACCGTGTGTGTGTGTGTGTGTGTGAGTGAGAGAGAGGTTAATTAAGAGTTGTATGTGTGTGTATTAGAGCATAATGGCTCCACCCATGTTAGTTACAATACGACTTTTCCGTTTTACCCAGAAGGCATTGTTCTGAGCACACTCTGAACGGAAAGGCTGAGCCCCTTTCTGCAACAATGGCTGTCAACATGCACACACCAAACACACATAAACATGACATGTAGCTTCCTGCGTTTTTAACCCAAAATCACATGCACTGCCCTGTGTTTTGTCTCATGAAGGCCCGATATACTACTATTTTACACGTTCGTCTCTTATCACAGTTATGCTTATGTTATGTTGCTGTGCTGAACGCTCACAAAGGCATAGCGTTTCCACACGTTTTTAAGCATTGCGGTATAAAAGCAGGTGAGATTAAACCGCTGAAGCACAATTAGCCGCGAAATCCATCTCATTTCAATGTAGGCGCGCACTCTCTGAGAGACTCTCAGCTCTCCCGTCTCTGCAGGACATCTACATCAAACGATGCAGAGGCAGAGCTACAAAAATCATCAAGGACATTAATCACCCGGCCAACCCCCACTTCACCCGGCTGCCTTCTGGTAAGCGCTTCCGTAGCCTAATGGCCAAAACTGAGAGACTCAGGAGGAGTTTCTTCCCACAGGCCATAAGACTCCTGAACGCTGTCACTTAACAACATGTGACTTCACCTCACTTCAGTATTAACAAACTCACATACTGATATTGCACTGCACTTTATTCTTGTGTTCCATGTAACTACTCATTATAATGCTGTTTGCACATTACACTCCTGCACTTCTGTTATCCACGTATTTATTTTTATAGTCTCCAGTTTACTTATCTCACTTATTTTATTCCACATCTCTTATTTCTTTTACTTGATTTATCAGGGTAGGTTATTACCTTATCCTATTCCTATTTTATCCTATTCCTATTTTATAATTTATTGTGCTTTTTTTGTTAATTGTTATTTGGTGTCCATGGAGCGGACCTGTTTACATTTCACTGCCGGTTGTATTCTGTATAACTGTGTATGTGACAAATAAAACTCTTGAACTTGAACTTGAACACGTGACATGGACAATGCGAGTGAGAACTGAACTGAGTTCTTCTTGCCGCCTAATTGGGCTTGAATAGTAAAATACACATCTCTATGTGTATTTGCAAGTAAACAGAGTCATTTATGTCTTAAGTGAACATAAACAGTTGATAGAGAAACCGCTCGTGTATAATGGATCCGTGCGTCAGTTCTTAAAGTGACAGCATCCAAATTTATCCACTGTCACAGAAAATCTGTAATTGCTCTTGACTGAATTACTTTTGTAACTTTAATAAGATTAAATGTATTAAATGTATATTTAATTTACACAGTAAAGACTATGCATTGTTTTTTTATATACATTTGATTACTTTATACATTTTGGGCCAGATTTACTAACAGTTTGCGTCAGCGCAAGCCCTCCTTTGGCGGGTGAAAAAATAGTGCTGAAAAGGGTTATTTTTGCGGCTGTCCTTGCATATGCATTTGTAGGAGTTTTCCTTTTGAACGCATTATTTTTTGGAGGAGAGTATTTAAATGAATCGTGAGGTGATTGACTAAGGTTTGTGCTTGTCAGTTTACTGGTATTTGTGCCATTATTTACCACCAAAAAAAAAGCATGTCTTAAACCAGATGCTATCCGGTGGATTGTGTTGGCCTTTTTTGGTGAGACTCTTTTTTTTTCTTGAGTTTGTCTTTCTCTCACTGTCTCTCTCATGCTTTCTCTGTAATTACTGCCTATAAAATTCCAATTATGATAACCCCACAGACGGGGATTCTTGTTTATGTAATTGCCTGTGGGAGCATGTTTGTTTGGTGATGTTTATCGCCAGCAATGCTTGTATGTGTTTATTTGTATAGTTTAATTGTGCTTATTATATAAAATGACTCTGATCTTGCATTGATTGCAGGTTGTAAATATCCCATCCTCCACCGTCGGTGACAGATCGTTTTTCTCAGTATATCTCAGTATATGTCTTCTCTCTGATAACCAAAACAGCGCTATGAGCTTGTCAGAGATGAAGCTTGAATGCATTTCTTCTGATGTGTGTTTGTTTTCTCTTGTGAATTTATCCTTCTGTTTTATTGTTTTCCAGAATCCCAGAAGTCTCACCTCTCCTCTTTCACAATGAAATTGATGAAATTTCATTCCCCGAAGATTAAAAGAACTCCATCTAAGAAAGGCAAACAGCTCCAGCCGGAGCCTGCAGTGAAGACTCCAGAGAAACCTGTCAACAAGGTAGAGCAACTCTCGTTTTGAGTTCTGCAGTTTTTCTACTGGAACTCTACATTAGTCAATATTAACTTTCCACTAACTCTATAGTTACTCTATTGCTGCTCTTCCACAGTGAACATTAACTTTCCCCCCTCTTACCTCTACAGTTACTCCAAACACAACCCCTCTCATCTTTACAGCAACTCTACGGTCGCTCTACATCAGTGATCAATAACTCTCTACTTTCAGTTCTGCAGTAAATCTGCTGCTCTACCACAGTAAACATTAACTTTTCACCCTCAGAACTCTACATTAACTCTTGTACGTGCACATTAACGGTATCCCTCTTAACTCTAATGCAACTCTAGTGTCTCGCTGTCTGTGAACATTTACTTTACGCTTTAAGTTCTACTGGAGCTCACTGCTCTATTACCTGCAAACATACATTTTTACATCCTAGTTAACCTGTTAACTGTCATCCCCTTTTTGAAAATATACATGAAAATTCACTATCCAAACTTAAATGGTTGCAATTCAAGAACGCTTTAGAATATAGACATAAGTTTGGTATCATTTTAAAGAAGTCAGTCAGCAGAGTATTGCACAAGTGAAATCACTTCAAAAAAGTAAAGTATTAAAAAGTTATGGAAGTTTAAATTTACTGTAAATCAAATATACTGTACTAGATATTTAATATTTAATATAAAATATATGTTACAAAATAATTTTTACTCAAAAATTACTATCAAATCAAAGCCATATGTCTAGTCAATTTGTGTTCCTAATTTGAAGTTGATATCACAAAAATTGAAGTTCCCATGAGATTCTGTTTAGGCGCTGTTCAACAAATAGCCACCGGGTGTCATTGAAATTCCATAGATTTTTTTAAATGCAATTTCCTGTGTCAAATTGATATATTTGTCCAAATATCACAAAACAGTTTTCAGATATAGAACCGTGAGACTCAGACCTTTCCGACGATATGTGTTTTGTCTAGATAAGAAAAGGTTTTTATTGTAAAATAGTTAAATAAATATGAAACATGACGGCACCACTTGGGGAGGAGCCCGCTAGAATAATTTAGAGCACCGATTTCAAAACGGTTTAAACAGGATGAATCTTGAGTTCGTAAGCTTTGGAATGATATATAGTTTGTCAACATTAGATCAGGATAAATATAGGATATAATTGTTTTAAACATACAGTGGCAAATGGGCCCACCGGTGGGCCAGTGACAGTTAACAGGTTAATGTACTCTTGATTCTACAGTAAATCTACTGCTGCTCTACCACAGTAAACATTATTTTACAGCCTCAGAACTCTACAGTAACTCTACTGCGTTTCTACATCAGTATGTTAACGATACACTCTTAATTCTACAGCAACTCTAGTGACGCTCAGTCTGTAAAAAAAAAACTATGCTTTAAGTTCTACAGTAGCTCTATTGCAGCTCTATCGCTGTAAATATTCTCCACACCTTTTTAGCTGTAGAATATCTCTTCTGCTGCATCATCTCAACTCTACTGTAACTCTGTTTATATTCCCTCTGAACTCTAATGCAAATCTACTGAGGCTCTGTCTGTGAACATTTACTTTACACTTTAAGGCCCCGTCCACATGAAGCCAGAGCTTTTCATATCCGATCTTTTTTTTCCCCTCGTTTCAAGAAATATCTGCGTCCACACGAGAGCTATGAAAACTCAAAACGATGTAGTATGTATGCCAGGCCAGTGTGTGGCGCTGTAATTCTCCCACAGAAATACACTAAAAACGGAGAAGAAGAGTTATGGATAGAAGGGGTAAAGCAATAGTTGGAAGTGAGGCACAATCTCATGAAAAAATAACAATAGATACATTTGCTACTTAACAGATGTGTTTTATTAACACCTACCCCGACCCTAAACATACCCTTACAATAATGCAAATACGGTAATTAAATGACGCGACATTGATGTGCGCATGCCCAGTGCCCGTAGTTGTATCCCTTAACTCTTTCACCGTGCTGGACGTAGTGTGATGACATCACCGTTTTGCAAAATATACGGATTCGCTGTACACACGAAAACAGAAGATTGTCGTTTTCAGATTTATCCACTTTGGGACCCGGTTTCAAAAAATGTTGGATTCATGCTTCCAAAACGCCGGATCTGTGTGGATCTGATACGGATCCACTGTACGCTGATACGGTACAAAATGTATACGTATACAGCTAAATGCGTCTCCGTGTGGACGGGGCCTAAATTCTACTGTAGAGTATCTCTACTGCTGCTCTATCTTTATTTCAACTCTACTGTAAGTCCCACAAACATCCTAATGAATGTACTCTCAATTCTACAGTAGCTCTACTGCTGCTCTACCACAGTAAACATAACCTTTCCTCCCTCAGTACTCTACATTAACCCTACTATCCCTCTGCATCAATGGACATGATCTATATTCTCTCTTAACTCTAATGCGACACTAATGCCACTCTGTCTGTGAACATTTCCTTTACGCTTTAAGTTCTACTGTAGCTCTATTGCAGCTTTATCTCTGTAAGGATTATCTCCACATCTTTTTAGCTGTAGAATATCTCTGCTGCTCTCTCACCTCTACTGTAACTCTGTTGCCTCTCTATCACCACAAACATCGACTTTCCGTCCTGATTAATGCACTCAACCTCAATTGTACAGTAAATATTTTTCTGCTCTACTACAGTAAACATTAGCTTTACACCTTTAGATCTCTACAGTAACACTACTGCCTTTCTACATTAGTATGTTAACTATACAATCTAAATTCTACAGGAACTCTAGTGACGCTCTGTCAGTGAAAATTAACTATGCTTTAAGTTCTACATTATCTCTCTTTCAGCTCTAACTCTAAAGATTCTTCACACCTTTTTAGCTGTAGAATATCTTTACTGCTGCTTTATCTCAACTCAACTCTACTGTAAATCTGTTGCCTCTCTATCACTGCAAACAATGACTTCCATCCTAACTAATGTGCTCTCAATCTTGATTCTACAGTAAATCTACTGCAGCCTTACCACAATAAACATTACCTTTACAGCCTCAGATCTCTACAGTAACACAACTGCCTTTCTACATTAGTACGTTAACTATAACTCTTTAAATCTACATATATATACCGTCTTAACTCTATGCTTTAAGTTTTACTGTAGCTCTACTGCAGCTCTTTCTCTGTAAAGATTATCTCCACACATTTTTAGCTTTAAAATAACTCTAATGCTGATCTTTCTCAACATCAACTTTCCATCATAACGAATGTACTCTCAATTCTACAGTAAATCTACTGCTGCTCTACCACAGTAAACATTAACTTTACACCCTCAAAACGCTACATTAACTCTTCTGCCTTTCTTCATCAGTACGTTAACGATACCTTCTTAATTCTACAGCAACTCTAGTGAGTCTGTGAACATTCACTCTACAGTTCCTTCTCAAAAAAATTGCATATTGTGATAAAGTTCATTATTTTCCATAATGTAATGATAAAAATTTAACTTTCATATATTTTAGATTCATTGCACACCAACGGAAATATTTCAGGTCTTTTATTGTTTTAATACTGATGATTTCAGCATGTGGCATTCAGCTCATGAAAACCCAAAATTCCTTTCTCAAAAAATTAGCATATCATGAAAAGGTTCTCTAAACGAGCTATTAACCTAATCATCTGAATCAACTAATTAACTCTAAACACCTGCAAAAGATTCCTGAGGCTTTTAAAAACTCCCAGCCTGGTTCATTACTCAAAACCGCAATCATGGGTAAGACTGCCGCCCTGACTGCTGTCCAGAAGGCCATCATTGACACCCTCAAGCGAGAGAGTAAGACACAGAAAGACATTTCTGAACGAATAGGCTGTTCCCAGAGTGCTGTATCAAGGCACCTCAGTGGGAAGTCTGTGGGAAGGAAAAAGTGTGGCAAAAAACGCTGCACAACGAGAAGAGGTGACCGGACCCTGAGGAAGATTGTGGAGAAGGACCGATTCCAGACCTTGGGGGACCTGCGGAAGCAGTGGACTGAGTCTGGAGTAGAAACATCCAGAGCCACCGTGGACAGGCGTGTGCAGGAAATGGGCTGCAGGTGCCGCATTCCCCAGGTCAAGCCACTTTTGGGCTACAGAGAAGCAGCGCTGGACTGTTGCTCAGTGGTCCAAAGTACTTTTTTCGGATGAAAGCAAATCTTGCATGTCATTCGGAAATCAAGGTGCCAGAGTCTGGAGGAAGACTGGGGAGAAGGAAATGCCAAAATGCCTGAAGTCCAGTGTCAAGTACCCACAGTCAGTGATGGTCTGGGGTGCCATGTCAGCTGCTGGTGTTGGTCCACTGTGTTTTATCAAGGGCAGGGTCAATGCAGCTCGCTATCAGGAGATTTTGGAGCACTTCATGCTTCCATCTGCTGAAAAGCTTTATGGAGATGAAGATTTGGTTTCTCAGCACGACCTGGCACCTGCTCACAGTGCCAAAACCACTGGTAAATGGTTTACTGACCATGGTATTACTGTGCTCAACTCTCCTGACCTGAACCCCATAGAGAATCTGTGGGATATTGTGAAGAGAAAGTTGAGAGACGTAAGACCGAACACTCTGGATGAGCTTAAGGCCGTTATCGAAGCATCCTGGGCCTCCAGAACACCTCAGCAGTGCCACAGGCTGATCGCCTCCACGCCGCAGTGAAGCAGTCATTTCTGCAACACGATTCCCGACCAAGTATTGAGTGCATAACTGAGCATAATTATTTGAAGGTTGACTTTTTTTGTATTAAAAACACTTTTCTTTTATTGATCGGATGATCAATTTTTTCATGAGCTGTATGCCAAAATCATCAGTATTAAAACAATAAAAGACCTGAAATATTTCAGTTGGTGTGCAATGAATCTAAAATATATGAAAGTTACATTTTTATCATTACATTATGGAAAATAATGAACTTTATCACAATATGCTAATCTTTTGAGAAGGACCTGTATATTTAAAGTTCTACAGTAGCTCTATCTCTGTAAGGATTATCTCCACATCTGTTTAGCTGTAGAATAGCTCTACTGCTGTTCTCTAAACTCTACAGTAACTCTTTTGCCGCTGTGTCATCTCAAACATCAACTTTCCATCCCCTGTAAGTAGTATTAATTTTCGTTTAACAGAAGGTGAGTCGATTAGAGGAACAGGAGAAGGAGGTGGTGAGCGCTCTGCGTTACTTTAAGACGATTGTGGACAAGATGAGCGTTGATACGAAAGTTCTCCAGATGCTTCCTGGTTCAGCTAGCAAAGTTTTGGAGGCCATATTGCCTCTGATGCAGGTAGAGGCTCGGGTACAGCACAGGTGAGAGGACCAGCACAAACAAAAGAATATTAACATGGTTTTTCGACATGTACCATGGTAAGTAGGGGTGTAACAATGTTCAAACGAACTGAAAAAACGCGATACACCAACCACGGTACAAACCGCGATACTCCCATGTCGAACCGAACGTGCCCAGGCCCAGCTCTCATATTTAGTATTATGTACTAAATATTCACTTAACTTTTGTCTTCCAAGTGCATGTCATGTGGCTTGGGTGATCGCAAAGAGAGCCAGTTTCCCCATTTGGCCAGGTTGGGTAAATGATGTCTTTGAGTCCAAGCAAGCAACATCGGCCACAGAGAGGGTCTTCTCTACAGCAGTGTTTCTCAGCTGGTTCAGCCGTGAGAAAACTCGTTATCCCGATTCATTTTCTGCGGTCAGATGATATGTTGTAAGGCTATGTCCGTGTAATTTTGGTAGCTTGTTACGGAATAAAAAGTCTCCCTAATATCAGAACACTGAACTTTCCTGTCAGCCGTTATACTGTACTCGTAGCGTACACCCTTCAGTTACACACACAAATGCAGCGGCGAGTGCTGTATATCACTTCAAATAAAGCACAAGAGAAACGACGAGCATGCAGCGTTACGTTGTCAAGTCATGAATTGAAACTGAAGTACCAATAAATCACGTAACGTAATCAAGTTCCTAATGTATTGTGTATTCACCGTAGTAACTGTTGTTTCCAAATCCCCAAAATGCCACTTTATTTTCACTTTGTCATTTTGTATATTTTTTAATTAGTGTGCTGGCTACTTTGTATTAACAAAAAACACAAATTAATAGCTTTACCAAATAGGCATTTTATTCATCAGTATTAAGCCCTATTTGGACAGTAATTGTTTCTCATGCTGACGTCCGTAAAAATAAATTTGCATGCCACCTCAGTGATGCATTCGGATAGCGCTTCATTCACGAAGCGGAGGAGCGCGCTTTGTGATCCGCACCTGGGAACGCTCTGCTCACGTGACCAGTCGAATGTTTGTCTGCTGTGAAAATGTCATATGCTTGGAATAATATGTTCCAAGCATAATTAGATAAATCGTATTTAATTTAATAACAGGAAATTATTAATTATTTAAATCTCCTGTTTAAAAATAGGAAGATGTCGTTTAAAAAATGTGGTTTTAGTTAATACAATGCTGCAAATTTAACCTATATAATGTTAAATATTGCCGTAATAATGGCTCATTTCAAATGTTTGTGTTTTTTTCTCTTTCTCTCTTGAGCGGTGATGAAAGATTATTCTTGTAAATACTTTCCAGCATTTCAGTAATAAAAATGTATTTATTTTGAATTTCTTTTTTTTTTTTTTTTTGATCAGGGACAATGCACAGAAAAAACATTAGTCTAAAAAAGAAGAGATGTCCTGTGCCAGGTTATAGGAAAAAATGCTCATTTCCACCTGCAGTCCCTGAACAGGTAGATGTTATAGGCCCTACGTACAAAAGTTCATAAAACATATGCAGAATAATACATAAAATGTAGGCTAGATCTTTAAAATGCATCCAAATTACGGAGAAACGCAACGATACGGTGCTCCTCAGGGGTCAAAAGGGATTTAAACAGTTCATTTTGAAGCGATCTCTTCTTGAAAACTCAGAGATGTGGATTCGGATGGCATATAAATCACCACACAACCTTGGTGTTTGTCAAAAAAGGGTAGGCAATTCGGCTGGGGATTTTAACATGGGTGGTGGGAGAAAAACACTGACATTCTGGATTCAGATGCAATAAAATCACAGACTAGCCCCTGTCAATGATGAAAATACCTCACGACCCCATGAGAATTACCATCCGAAAAGGGCTTTTGTCTTATTTGTAAAATGTTTGTGTTTAAGTAGGCTAAAGTGGGACATTACTCATGTGTGTATGATCACAGGGATTTATTTCATTTTAGTTTACTTAGGTATGCTAACTGCTCTGAAGAAAACTCGAAGACAATTTATAAAGTTGATAAAGATAAAGTTAATAAGTAAAATTGTTGTTATTATTAAGTTAAAAGTGAATCTAGTGTTATTATTGCTGGTGCCCTGCCATGAACCATGACTCCACAGCAAACACAACAGAACCGTGATATGAACCGAACCATGGCATTGGAGTATCGTTACACCCCTATTGGTAATACCATGGTTTTCTTTAAAATATCTTGGCGTTCCATAGTAAATACAGTTGTATATGAATCAATTTTACAGCTTGCATGCAGCCTCTCTCCATTATTCTCCCTCTCTCATCACAGCTCGGCAATGTCCTCCTGTCATAACCGCGTATATCAGAGTTTGGCGAATCTCATTCGTTGGTCTGACCAGGTGATGCTGGAGGGCATCGACCTCGACGACAAGGACACTGTGGCAACCGTCACCACGGTGATCAAAGGCGTGCTGGATGGTGTGAAGGTGAGGGGGTGAGATGTGTATTTGTGACAAGGTTAAAACAACACAGGCATATTTATAACCGGAGTGTGTGCGTTTGTAATAGGAGCTGGTGAAACTCACAATAGAGAAACAGGAGCAACCATCCCCGACGTCCCCTAGCAAACCAGCGCCTCCTGTGACCAAAGCTGAGAGGTACAGTCATAACGGGCCGATATGGATTCAACAGTATTGCATAGAGACAGTTTAATAATGTTTCTCTCTCTCTTTTTTCTCAGTGTGTGTGAAAATCCTCTAACTGAGCGAGAGAAGGCGATCCTGAGTAAGACCACGCCCATTGTCACGCCCACTGACAGCTTGACTGACATGTCAGAGGAGGAGGTGGCTCCGCCCAAACCTCCTCTACCAGGACTCAAACTGGCAGAGCACAGGTAAGGGAGCGTGGCTTAGAAAATCTGAAATTGGTGTTTGTGGTTTCATTTTTCACACTTATAATCAACGGCACACTCTTTTCTGCTAAATGCAGCAGGTCACCGAAGTATTTCATACATGCAGAGAACTGCATGAGCACATGCTAAATACCACAAGCACAGTGAATGTTAGGCTAGTATGCCATTCCAATTTTGGTCCTGTCTCAAATCATTTGATACCTCACTGTTTCCTTTTACAGCCGACAGATTAAGGTAAATATGCTTGTGTGTAGTGTGTAGGATGCATTGATGAGGTGAACATCAAGTATACTATAGGTGTATGTTGTAGCATATACTCAGGGAGTATATTTAGCGTGCACTAGGCAGTAGTGAGCCGAATAATTTGCAGTATGTAGTGTATTTAGTGATTTGTAATTTCCATCATGTTCATTCTAAAATCTACTTTTTTTCCACAATTAAGTATCAAAATGTATTTGAAAGAACAAATCCGATACACACACACATTTATACGACAGCATCATCTCCCGAAGGTGTTTTGCTTCCGAAGAAGTTGTTGGTTTTTCATTTACAATTTGTCTGTGATTAGAGACATGCAGTAGTAACTGCATCATACACACTTCCTGTAAAGGGGAATTGTGGATGGTTGTGAGTTATTTTTGCCGTCTGATGACGAGATGTGTGTGTGGAGGGTGTATGAGATCATGTCAGCTCTAGACTTCAGTCAGGGTACATGACATACTTAATTTAACGTCAACGAAAACAAGGCTATAGCTGGACTGGGAGCTGTAGTTCCTTCACTTTTCGTTCACCAAGTTTTGCAACGGACAATTGTGTAAAATACACATTTTCAATAAATGATGTGCCTAGTATTTAGGTATTTTAAGATTACCACAATTTCAAGTTGTGTGAATTCAATAAATATAATGTAAATAAATGTTTGGTTAAGCGTAATATTTAATGTGCATCTCATTTTGCATCTGATTGTTTATATATTTTTTAATTTATTTAGTTGCATTTTTTTTAAATATCTGATGATCCATATTCCTAGCTGTTTTTTCTTTTTCCTGCTTTTAGAAACAACTTAAATCAGTATTTCAAAAAATATATATAAATACTGTGTATAGTAAAAATGTCTTTCTCATTGTAAATGATTGTTGTATTCTCATATTTTAGAACCCAATATTAAATCCCTAATTAAGTGGAAAACTCTAAATATCTGCACCAATTTCAAGCTGTTTATCAGTGTTATCTCTTTGTAATATTTAAAAAATATATATATTATACCAGCAATCAGCCACCCTGCACTCTAGATTTTGCATCAGCCATTTTCATAATACAATGCAGTACATCACAAATTTTATTTCTATAGCACATTTAAAACAAATTCTGTTGACCGAAGTCCTTTCCAGCATAATAAATACAATATACGAATTGACATGCAGTACATCCACATGAGCACAATTAAATCAATCTATTCAAATCTAAAAGCCATACTAAAAAGATGTCTTCAAACTAGGCTTTAATAGATGGGGAAGATTTAATGTGCTTTGGAAGAGAGTTCTCCCATAAGCGAGGAGCAACCACAGAAAAGGCGTCATCTCCCTTGGATTTTAATCTAGTTTTGGGAACATGAAGAAGCATCAGGCTGGAAGATCTCATATGCCTTATGTTTTGATAAGATATATACCAGCAACAGAACCTTAAACTCATTTATGAATTTTACAGGCAACCAGTGTAACAAATACCAAAACGGGGATATAATACCCTCTCTTCTTTGTTCAAATCTAAAGCCTGTTGGCTGCATGTTGCACTAATTAAAGATGAGATAATTGAATGAGAAGTACCTATGAATAAAGAATTACAGTAGTCAGTCATTAGTCATAATTGAGCCTAAAGCCAGGGGCACACCAAGCCGATGGGCAACGTCGGGCCGTTTTTTAGCACCGGCAGTTTTTTCGGGGTGTTTCACACTGTTGACTGTAGTCGGACGGCGTCTGGGTTTTTTTGGGCGCCGGTGAGCGAGAGAACTCTGATTGGTTGTTCAGCTTAGCGAACGAATCAGTGCACGAGAATAAGAACAAAAGGGATGAAAGCGAGCAAGTCAGTCAATTCGCTTTCCCTTTTTGAATGACGAATATAGATAAATATATCTGCTTAAATACAGTTAACTCCTTTACACACAGGCGCAGAACGAATGTGCTAGTCGCCTGCAGTCCTTTTGCTTTGTTTAGGTGCTGTTTTTTCCCCCGCAACACTGGAGAACAACTTAAAGGGATAGTTTTTTGACTATGCCTTTAAGTCAAAAAACTAAAATGAAAATGTGATGTTTATCTGCTTATCCCCAGAGCATCCAAGATGTAGGTATGTTTGTTTCTGCAGAAAAAACACAAATGAAGATTTTTAACTCGTATAATGCATGCCAATGGGGTGTAATTCTATGAGAGTAAAACAAATCCATATTAAACACTGTGGCTCGTGGCGACACATTGATGTCTTAAGACACAAATGATCGGTTTCTGCAAGGAACAGAACAGTATTTGTGTTATTTTTTACCTCATAGCAGACAAAGTTTATCTAGTATTCCCCAGGGCCATTACTTCCGCCAAATAAGGTCAAAATACCAGCACGGTCATAGATATATATATACTGTATACTAGGGATGCAACAATACAGTTAGTCCACGGTTCAATACATACCTCGGTTGTTAACCACGTTTTTTTTAGGGTGCGTTCACACTTGTAGTTCGGTTCGTTTGGTTCGTTTTGTCCGGACCAAAAAACAAAAACAAACATAATAGTCCTGGTCCGCTTAGCGTTCACACGGGCATTTTTAACAGCGAACCTAAAGTTACCGAACCAAAGGCACCGGGAGACGCTCACAACCTGATTGGTCGGCTTATATGACGTAGGAGCTCGTTTACCGAACATTCAAAACAATGCTGTGTGCGGATTACACGCGCGGGCATTTTATGCGTGTACATATGGCATTATTTTTTACCAGAGAACTCATGACGAGCTCATGAAATGTTCACAACATTCAAAACAACGCTGTGTGCTGGATTAAACGCGATCATTTTATGCGTGTACACATGGCATTATTTTTTACCAGAGAACTCATGAAGAGCTCATGAAATGTTCAAAACAACGCTGTGTGCCGGATTAAACGCGATCATTTTATGCGTGTACATGTGGCATTATTTTTACCCGCTGAGAACTCATGAAGAGCTCATGAAATGTTCAAAACATTCAAAACAGCGGCAGGATTTCCTCCGTTGTGCAGAACAGAGACGGCCGTTCTGTCGTCTGTACCTGCTAATAATGGGCAACACAGGAACTTTGATGAGAAGAGCCAGGTGTGCTTTTTGTGTGTTTTTTCTAGCATTTTCGAAACATGCTCGTCTGACCAAATATTGATTAGGCACTTCCTCGTTGCTCTACGTTTGCCCTCTAACGTTAAAGTTACTCATTTTGGATACACCCATCTTTCCGCGTCGTCAAATCAGCTGCATTATGCGTGGCATCTTGTGACATTACGTCCGGTTTTTGGATCGTTTACATGTCTTTGGTCCGTGTTGCGTTCATATATCAATCGAACCGCACCAGAGTTCGTTTGGAAGCGGACCGAGACCCATCTTTTTAGCGGTCTCGGATGGCAGCGTTCACATATGTTCAAATGAACCGCACTAACCGAGCAATCGCACCAGGGTTCGTTTTAATCGAACCAAACATGACAAGTGTGAACGCACCCTTAGTATTCTATTCTTAGGCGAAAGGAACAGAAAAGGGTTAGGGAGAAAATGTTTTTATTGCAATGCTCTTTCTTTATTTCACTTAAAAGACCCTTACTTAAACTTCAAACTTTACTTTAAAAAAACCTTGTACACGTTCTCAGTGTATTGTATGATATAAAATAAATATATATAAAGATTTACAGTGGCAGCTCAGAGATGTACAGTACCATTTAAGTATAAATTTGAATGAATAAATGTAGGCTAATATTAAAACTACATGGTCTTCAATATACAACATTGATTAAAAGCTACTGTATTAAAGGTGTTTTTTTTTTTTTAGAGGTGGACTGTCCCTTTAAGGACAGCGTGTTTACTATAGGCTGCTGCTGTCAATTGAAGACCTGCTCACATCTCATAGACACACGCAATTTTACTTTCACTTTCGACATATCCAACTGTGTTTATATGTTAACCTTGTGTGTATTGGACAGTATTAGCACAGTAAGACTGTCCAGTAATCACGTGTGTTTGACAGACGTTTAGTGCGTGCGCTCTATGAAAAAAATTAAATGTTTTACCGGCAAGGCTTTAAAACGCGGCTAAACACCCCTAAGTTTAGTGCATATGATTGGATATTTGCTCATATCAGCGTGTAGACTCACAGGCACACTCAAACAGAGCCGAAATAAACTGAGAGGAATATTTCAAACGGAGGGAAATGGAAATAATTAATTAAATGCAAAACCGGGGAAAAAACGCAATTCACCAGCGCGTATTGAACTGTGAATGCCGTACCGAACGGTTCAATATTACATTGAGTATTGTGGCATCCCTACTGTATATAGATTCCTTATTTGTGTGGATTGGTCGGATGAGGCATCTACGTAAATATATCTACGATCAAGCCGAACAGCAAGAAACAAACTGTTCTTCCATCCGTCTTAGCCTCGCTTTCATTTGTGTAAATGAATCATGGCATCTGCTCTAATGAATGTGTCTTTGTTTGTTTAGCATTTCAACCACTGTGTCTGTTTCTCTCTCCTTCATCTGTGTGTCCTTCAATCACTCATCTTTGTCTCTCTGCATTTTCTGTCTCTCTGGACTTGTTTGTTCATCTTCTTTCTCTGTGCTCTGTGATCGCTGGGTTGTCACGGGACAGGAACAGGATGCAGTTGTGCTCCGATCCTGTTGCCGGGCAGCGGAGGGCCACGGCGAAGGAAACGTACGTTAGCCAACGGTGTGCTCCTGTGTGCATTTTGACATCACACAGTAACACCCCTCGGCCTCCCTGATTGGACGCCGGCCCTTACCTGCATGTGGTTGTGTGGTGTTGTGCGTCCAATTGGATTGCACGTAGCAGAGTGACGGCCAATCAAAGGAAAGCCTGACTGCATGGCTGACCAATGAGGCATAGTCTATAAATCCCACAAAAAGAATGTGAATGGAATTTCTGTTGGAATTTTGCATTTTGTCCTAATAGGGATAATTTTAGAATGCATGATTTATTTTTTTGAAACAAAGACTATTGGAGTATAACTTACTAGTTGTTTCTTTGTGGGATTTACTAGCGATTTCTGAGTGTTATTTCAGTGTAGTTTCCAATAGAAATCTCAATAGAATATTCATTAAGTGCAGCAAAAAAGAATTTTCAGGATCTTTCAGATAAAATAAAGGCAGATAAATGTTCAGTAAGATGAAAGTATTCCTAAACTCTTGTTGAAGTTTGCTTATCCAGTAGGATCTAATTTGATTCTTAGGATATTCTCATTTAATCCTTTTGGATTTTATGAAATAGTTCCAAAATATAATAAAAATTCCAAATGGAATCCTGTGCACATTCCTTCAGGATTTTTGACTGGAGATGCATCCCACTCTAATCCCTCCCACCGGGTGTTCTATGATTAGTTTATTCTAATGTTTCCATGGTTACCTGGTAGAGCTTCATGGAAGTGTAAAGAATCGTCAGGGAAACCCAAGATCCGAACTCACCGCCCACACATTCCACTGCTGTGCTACTTTTATGTGTGTGTTGTGTGTGAGTGTGTCCAATTAAATCCCTGGCTAGACCATCGCTAACTGTGTGTAGACTGTCTGTGCTCGTTTCTTTTGACCTTGTTACAATGTTTGCTTCATACTTGTGAACTCATTTGCATATTTATGCATATTGTGCCCATAGCCCGCCCGCTCTGCCTCCCAAGAAGCGACAGTCGGCCTCCTCCCCCACGCGTGTTGCCGTGGTAGCGCCGATGAGTCGAGTCTCATGTGGTCTTAACCTGCCTCCTGGAGCTCTGAGACAGGTACGGCACCTGATCACGGCCCTTGAACTTTGACCTTTGAACTCTCTTAGATGGCACTGTGCTTAATCCTGATTTCTTGATTATTTTGTAACAACACTAATTCTGATTTCTCAACTTAAATGTGAAGCAAGTAATTACAGTGGTGTTTGAATCAGTATTGTTATTGTTAACTGAAACTATTGAAAGCATTTTTGTTAATTTAAATAAAGTATAAATATTTGATGAAAAACTAAACTAAATTAAAATGAACTGAAATAGGTTTAAGCTAAAGTACAAAAAAAAATTTTTTTTTTAAATAACTATAAAAAACTATTAGAAACATTAGTGCTGTCAAATGAATTGCTATTAATCACTTCTAATAAAAGTTTGTAAAAAAAAAAATATATATATATATATATATATATATATATATATATATATATATGTGTGTGTGTGTGTGTGTATATACACACACACACACACAGACTAGTATAGATTTGACACTAAGAATTTTAGAAATATAAAACATTTTATAAAACATTATTTTATAAAACAACTAATAAAAAATAAACATTTTTAAACAGAAACAATTATAAAAATTACAAAAAGAAATGACAAAATAAAATTTATTAAAGTGGAAACTGATAAAACTGGCATATAAAACCTAATTTATATATTTATATTTTATTATTATTATATAATACAAAAATTACATTTATTTATGTATTTATTTATTTAATTGTATTTTACCATTTCCCCTGTAGTTATTTTGCTTTATTTGCGCTGCTTTAGAAATACTAATGTTCAATTTTTGTCATGCCAATAGAGCAAACTAATCTTCATAATCAAGACCAAAACCTCATCTATTAGTTTTCCATGTCGTTGTAGTCTGCTTAAAGTCCAGAGGATTCCTTTAAAACATCAGCTTTTGCATATCCTGTTGTGATGGTGATGTTTTGGTGTCATGTTCTGTGGTTAAAGCAGCAGGAGTTGGATGTGGAGCTCCTCCAGAGGCGTTTCTCCGGCGGGAGTCAGTCGTATGGCGGGGATTCGCCTCGCCTCTCCCCCTGTAACAGTATGGGAAAGCTCAGCAAGTCCGACGAGCAGCTCTCTTCACTGGAGCGAGACAGCGGGCAGTGCTCTCGCAACACTAGCTGTGAAACACTGGGTATGCACACTGAAAGTCTGGGTTCCTTGCCACTGTCACCTTTGGCTCACTTAGCTGGGGTCTAAAAGACACTTAATATTCAGTGATATCATCGATTTGACACTATCAGATGGCAACAAATCTTGACCTGAATTGAGCTCAACAACGACATTATTTTCTTCTGTAAATCTGCTATATAGCTGACTCAAACTCGTGTTCACTATTGACGAATTTTGCAATGTTGACATTATTAAATCAACATTGAACTGACTCGAGCTGAGTAGAGTCACTATTATAGAGATAAATTGAACTCTCTATAAAATTGATGAACTAAACTGAGTCAACACTTCTTTTTAGAGCTGTTTCACACACACAGTTCAAGGTTCTGGTTCACTATCTTTGTGGGGACTCCATAGACGTAATAGTTTTTATACTGTATAAACTGTATATTCTATACCCCCTTACACTAACGACCCTACCCCCAAACCTACACATCACACACACACACACACACACACACCTAAACCTACCCATCACACACACTCACCCCCAAACCTACCCATCACACACACTCACCCCCAAACCTACCCATCACACACACTCACCCCCAAACCTACCCATCACACACACTCACCCCCAAACCTACACATCACACACACACACACACACACCTAAACCTACCCATCACACACACTCACCCCCAAACCTACCCATCACACACACTCACCCCCAAACCTACCCATCACACACACTCACCCCCAAACCTACCCATCACACACACTCACCCCCAAACCTACCCATCACACACACTCAAAGTTTGCGTCATTGATTGCTATTTTGTGGTGACTTGACTTCACTATTACGATTTATGAATCTTTGAGTAAAAGTTGAATGGAAAATTTTGAATTTTGAGAGCTTTTTGATTTGTTCCTCTGCTGCTTTTTCAACAGAGGGATACGATCCCGATTACGACTTCCTACATCAGGATCTGTCCGTATCCGACCCTTTACCGTTTCCCACCGGCACTGGCAGCAGTCTGAGCCCTCTCCCAGAATGCCACGGGGAGTCGCAGTCATTAAGCCCCGCCCAGGTCCCCACCCACCTGCGTTTCAGTGCTCCCGTCACCAATCAGGCTTCCCTGGAGTACTGGACCCCGCCCCTCACTCCTGGACAGAACAATAGGGTGCTTCCGCCCGCCCTCCCGCAGAAGAAGCGACGGTCAGCACCGATCATACCGGCGTACCCTCTTTATGAGCGCCTCCCATCGCACTACGATAACCTATCAGAAGAGGAGCAGCCCACGCCCCCGTTCCCGCTGCTGACCCCAGGGTCGCCCCTGCCACAGGTCAACGGCGGAGACGAACTCTTACAGTGTACAGACGGAGACAGCCCTCCGCCACTACCAGAGAAGAAGGGCAAACAGAGTAAGAGAACATGCTGCATTAAATGAATAAAGGGTTACTTCAGCAATTAGCAGATGGCTTTGTATCAGTAGAAACCCTGGAGTATATTCAAATGATCGTGCTCCTCATATCCCCCTGAGACGAGAGATTTATGCATTTTATTTCTGGAAAAATTCCTCCGATGACACAAATATCGTCAATTTGCATCATCGGAGAAATTTTTGGCCAGAGGCTAAAGACTACAGCCAGCAGAGGGAGATCGCACTCACAGCGCTCGGCTCGCAGCTGCAGGCATTCATATAAACGGTGAGTGGCCGGCGGCATAAGCTTTCAAAGTCTTGAACTGAAAAAGCGCCAGACTGAACACGCGCTTTGAACTAGTGCTGCGAGCGCGTCCTGTTTACCTCAGCTCTCACCACGAGAGCTCTTATTTCAGCTCATTCATCACGAACGCTGAGTGTGATCTGACTCCTGCTGCGTTTGTGACGCTCCCTCAGCGGCTAAATCACATTATATTGAACACACACATTCAGTTTTTAATTGTAGTGTGTGTTCTCTAATTGAACTGATTTTATGAAAATGAATGCGGTCGCGGTGTGAAAGTGATCCAGTAATCCAGTAGTGGTGGCTTTGGGAATGGCCTCACAGAGCAGCGAAGCATTCTGGGAATTGTAGTCTTTCATCCCCATGAGACAAAAATACATTTTCTGTCTTTTCTCAGTCTAGAAAGCACCAAATTCAAAAATAATTTCACATTTCTACTACATTAATGACCCAGTTTAAATACAAATTCATCTTCCCAGCGCTGAAGTACCCCTTTAAATCAGTCAGAATGAGTTATTCTCTTGAAGAACCATCTAGGAACACGGCTGGAGAACATTGAACCTGGAGACATTATATTTTGTTTAAAGCTGCAGTCCGTAACTTTTTGCGCTCTAGCAGTTAATAAACAGAACTGCATGTGTCTTGCGGAAGAATATTGCAGCCGGAGCTACTTCTCTCTGTTTATGTCTATGGCGAGTCACGCAGGGACTGTGCTCCTCCGCTGCGGCTCCTACCAGACCGCTCTGAAATAGTCCCAATATAAACACTTATTATAAGAGTACCATAATTATTCAGAGTAAGACAGAAACACGGTTTGGAAAATGGATTCATGTTGTACATTCTCATTATATAATTTTTGTAAATATTGAACAGCAAAAAAGTTGCGGACCGCTGCTTTAAGAAAATTAAGCCAACTTTTTTAAGACCTTTAAGATTAAATGCATTGCCACATCGTCACATGATCCTTCAGAAATCATTCTCATTTTCTGATCATCAATTATTATTATTAATAGTTATTTTTAGTTTTTTTTCATTTATCAATAATGGTACTTATTAGTATCAAAATTGAAAATATTGCTGGTTAATATTTTTATGAAAACTGTGATGCATTTATTTTCAGCATTCTTTGATGGATAGAAATTTCAAATGAAGTGGAAATCTTTTGTGACATTGTATTGCATTTAATGCTGAATAAAAGTATACTTTTTTTCTTCTTTTTTACTTCAAAGTTTTGAATGGTAGTGTATCACAGTTTCCACAAAAATATGAAGCAGCGCAACTGTTTTCATCATTGATAATAATCAGGAATGTTTCTTGAGCAGCAAATCCTCATATCAGAATGATTTCTGAAGGATCATGGGACACTGAAGACTGGAGTAATGATGCTGAACATTCAGCTTTGATCACAGGAAAACATGGCATTTTATAATATATTAGTAAATAACTAGTAAACTGTTATTTTAAATAATAAATATTTCACATTATTACCTTTTTTACATTAGTTTTGATTAAATAAATACAGGCTTGTGAGTATAAGAGACTCGTAAGAGCACATCAAAAAAATTAAAAATAACTTAATTATTGCAAACCTTTGTCTGGTACTGTATATACAGTCATTTTTTATTAAGAACTGTATATACTGATACTGTATATATAGACATTTTTATTGAGAAATGCCTCTTTTTCTATGTTTAACTGTGTTTTTTCTCTATAGTTCTGCAGTACATGCAGTTTGTGGAGGATTATTCCGAGCCACAGCCGTCCGTCTTCTATCAGATGCCTCAGAACGAGAGTATTTACGAGCAGCGGAGGAACAAACGCTTTCAGGAGGTTTACGGCCTCAACGACGCCTACAGCAGCTCGGACTCTGTGCACGAAGGCGTCCCGCCGCCAGCGCTGCCCCCCAAACAGAGACAACTGGTGAGTTACGATCCAGTTCATTATCATCACATGCATGTTATCAGTGACCTGTGCTGGAGGGCATTGAGCATGGAGCAGGTCAAAGGTTAAGCCCCTAAAGGTGAGAGGTCAAACTGAGGTTCTTTAGATTAGGCACCATGTGACTGGTCTGGTGGCCACGTCAGGGTCGCTGTAAAGTCAAGTGGAAAATATGGATTAACTGTGCTTTTTTGTGGTTTTTGTGAAAGAGTTAAAGATTAGATTAGATTCTTTACCAAACCGGAACTCCCATGCTGTGGGGAATTCGTGCCACAGAAGTTACTGAAAAAATAAAATGAAGTTACACTTTATTTTGATGGTCCACTTTAGACATTCTAATAACTATAACTTTGCAACTACATGTCGACTAACTCTCATTAGAGTATTAGTACTGTTACACTTGGGTTAGTAGAATAAGTTGACATGTAGTTGCAAAGTTATAATCAACATAAAGTGCTAGCAGATATTAAGCAGACAGTCTACTGATCCTCTAAAGAGAGTTAGTTGACATGCAGTTGCAAAGATACAGATAGTAATGGTCTAAAGTGATGCCCATCCATCTTTCTCTTATTTTCTCACATCATCTCTTTCTTTCTTTGCTGGTGTAGATCTGTAAAATTAGAACATCAAAAGTAAGCGTATATAGATAAAAAAAAAATGGAAGTAGCTCAGGTAGCTTTTTCTTCTTGTGCTTTGTTCCAGTTTCTTCTATTTTTTATTGTTTAAAGGCGACATGACTGCCCATCCTCAGAATCAAAAATAAAATGTGTGTATGTACACACACACACACACACTTGTATGTTCTCTCCCCTTACACTAACCCTACCCCCAAACCTACCCATCACACTAAACTTTCTGCATTTTTACATTTTCTAAAAAAGTCATTCTGTATGATTTATGAGCTTGTTTCCTCATGGGAGCCTCTATTTAAGACCCCACGGTTAGTCCCCATGAGTCTGTGTGCATTAGGTTGAAGTCCCCACCAGGATAGAAAAACGCACACACACACACACACACACACACACACACACACACACACACAAGAGAGAGAGAGACGCACACATGTTGCCCTTTAAACCAGCTTCTACTTTTTTCCAGTTGAGTTAATATAACTCACTTTGCTTTTCTTTCTTTTTAACCTGATTCTTTTCTTTTCTCTGTCTCTCTTCCTGTTCCATGTTTGTCTCGCGCTCTAGGCCTCCTATATCTCTCCTCCTTCATCCTCCTCTTCCTCTTTTTCAATTCTCCCTCCTCCTGCTGGGCTTCCGGAGGAGGCGGAGCCTGCTCTTGGTCTCAGCCTATCAGTGTCTAGCTCCTTCCTCAGTGGCCACGCCTCTTTGACCACACCTGTGGTGAGTGTCGAGCAAATCAGGAATGGAACGAAAGGAACAAGTAAACGATTAAAAAGGATGTTTTTCCCTCTTTCGAATCTTTAAGAAGTTGTAGTATACTAGCCCAGGGATATAAATATAAAATACTACTATAAAAAACTATATATATTTTATATATTTATTATTAGTTAAACATTTTAAAAGTTTTTATATATATATATATATATATATATATATATATATATATATATATATATATATATATATTTATATAATTAAAGTCTTTCTAATGTACGTTGTCATATTGAAATAAATGTGACGTTTATGAAGAATGGCTTGACAAATAATTTCCAGAAATTTGTTCTCCTCACGTTTCATGAATGAGGCCCATTATACGTGTGGTATCATCTGTGATCAGTGTGTTTGGTCATTCTGTGTGTGGTTTCAGCACACGTGCTCATCATATGGTTTTGTCATCATTTTTCACATGTCTCCCTGGGGTGGATATTAAACCGCTGTTCAGATGTGACTCAAAGATTATTTATGGCGTTTGTGTGTCCTCTTTGCCCTTTCGGGTTTTAATGGGTGACTTTTGGAACCGAAGCTGAATTAAAGTTTAAGTCTAAAAGCTTATCTAATCTTAATTTATCTGATTATCTGGGTTTAAGGTTTAAGTCCATGGCTTATCAAAATGCTGATTAATCTTCATGTAGCATTAAAACTAAGTTTTGGGTCTGTTTGCTGGTGGGCACAGACATCAGGGGCAAACAGGGGCCTCGTGCATATATTATTATTGAATTACTCTGGCTTTATTTCACTAATAACTTCTAGTGCTTTACTAAACACTTTTTAAAGTTGTTTTTGAAGATTCTGCTCAGTGCATCAAAGGTGGCTTGTGTAGTCTATCTTTTGATTGGCATACATTTGGCCCATGTTTCGTTCACAAAAAAGTGAATTATTTAGCAATATCTCTTCATCTCTAGAAGTTTTTCATTAGACTTAACATTAAGAATGTCATAGTTTGCATAGTTTTTATGTTTTGTTTTTATTTTCAGCAGTGACCAGCTCTTACAGCATGTTTTGTGTCTCATGATGGCTTATGAAGAGCTGTGATATTTAGTCTAGAATTTCAGATTCTATTGTTGATGATTTCACCAAAAGAAAAACACTAATGTAAGTGATGTCCTGACCAGACATGACACGGTTTTAGCATCACATTTTTTCTGTTATTACTGAACGTGTGTGTGTGTGTGTGTGTGTGTGTGTGTGTGTGTGTGTGTGTGTGTGTGTGTGTGTGTGTGTGTGTGTGTGTGTGTGTGCTTGTTTTTGTGACATATCAGGACAAAAATGTGTATAATAACATGTGTATGACACAGGTATTACAGAAAATGGTGACATATCAGGACATTACCCCATGTCCCCACTTTTCAAAATGCTTATAAATCACACAGGAGGAGTTTTTTTATGAAAAAGTAAAAATGCAGAATGTTTCCTGTGATGGGTAGGTTTAGGTTTAGGGGCAGTGTAAGGGGATAGACAATACGGTTTGTACAGTATAAAACCCATTACGCCTATGGAATGTCCCCACAATTCACAAAAACAAACATGTGTGTGTGTGTGTGTGTGTGAGAGAGAGAGAGAGAGAGAGAGAGAGAGAGAGAGAGAGAGAGAGAAAGAGAGTCCTATGGTGTGTCTGTCTCAAGCATGGTTCAATAAATTACAACTTTTAAAAATTAAATATAAAAAGAAAAGCATACAAATGTTAATAAATACCTCAGCCATAATTTTAGTAAATGACTATCATTATTATCATCCATATATTTTTTAAAGTGTAGGAACTTGATACACTTTTGTCACTGAGAGCCATGTCCTCCGGTGTGACATCATATCCTGATTTTAAATCAGGCGATTGCAGTTGAATTGGTTGTTTAATGAGTTGAAGGACCCCATTAGAGCTCGTGTTACTGTGAAGCCCATCTGCACAAGGCGCAATATCTGCACAATATTATGATGTTTTTGAACCACTATAAAAGTGTTGATTTCCGTTGTCCTTTGCTGCAACGCCCGTTTTCTTTCTTTCATATGTCACACCATAGGACACATTTCAGTAAGAATTGACAAAGTTAGAGACCTCTTATATTTCCTCAAACATCAGACTTCACAATACATGTGTATTTTTTATTTTCTCTCTCTCTCTCTCTCTCTCTTTCTCTCTCTCTCTCTCTCTTTCTCTCTCTCTCTCTCTCTCTCTCTCTCTCTCTATATATATATATATATATATATATATATATATATATATATATATATATATATTATAATATTAATAGCATTACAAATACTATAATGAAATCTCTCTTAGGCATCAGAGAGTCTGTTATTACTAGTATTGTTAACTAAAACTTTTTTTTTTTAAATTGAAATAACGCTAAAATAAAATATTAGATTGAAAAACTTAAATGGAAATTAGAAATGTTACCATGGCAACAAATTAAATGAAAGTTGAAGTTAATACTAAAGTTACTAAGTCTGAAATAAATATAAATTAAAGCTAATTAGCATTATTTAAAGAAAAAAATACAAAAGCATACAAAGTAACTACAACTTAAAATTTAAAAATAAAATGAAAATATTAATAAATACTGTAAATAATACTAGAATAACACTGTTATTCCTGAGATCAGCGAGCTGTTATTAGGAGTTTCTCCCTGGTGACGAGTTTTAGAAGCTGGTTTGTCATGGTAACGGAATCTGGGAATTGTTCTGGAATGTTCTGTGCTCTTGACCCCTGGCCTTAAAGGTCAGAGAAGAAGCAAGCAATATTGTGTGTGTGTGTGTGTGTGTGTGTGTGTGTGTGTGTGTGTGTGTGTGTGTGTGTGTGTGTGTGTGTGTGTGCGTGTGCGTGTGCGTGTGCGTGTGCGCCCAAGGATACACTGACCATCTCGGTCAGTAAGTGACCTGTGTGTGTGTAAGTTTGCGAGGCTCCATATGGATGTCTTTTTTTTCTCTTTCCATCCCTTTTCCTCCTCTTCTATCCTCACTCCCTTCTCTGAGTCTCTGTGGAATGCTTACATTCCAGAATGTCACAGATGGAATAGAATGGGGGAAGCTCTTCCCGATCTCTCAGGAAAACATGTTGGACCATGTTTGTTGAGCTGTGTGTGTGTGTGTGTGATGGGATAAGTTGGAATGTTGTTGCTGGTGTTCCGGGCGAGTCCCTGCAGGTGTTTTAATCCGGAAGTTCAGCCAGGATTTGACTTGTCCAGCGTAGTGTTGCCTGATTTGAGTTTGTTCTCTCTTTAATCTGGCTGTCCTGCTATTTCACACACAATTGAACATATTTCCCTCTCCGTTCTCCAGTCTTTTCCCTTCTTTTCAGATTCATTCCGAATACTTCCTCTGATTCCATCTTTCCTCTACCATTTCTTTTCTCTTGTTGTGTTTTCAACCAGTCGCAGAGTTCCGACCCGGTTGGCATGACCAATGCCGGCAGAGCTCTAGATGGCGGCGGTGGTGTCTCTAACGGGTCCTTGACCAGCTCTCTGGTCTCTCTGGCCGTCTGTCTTCCTTCTGAGTCTTCTCTTTCTGACTCACTTCTTACATCTGCGGTAAACACACACTCAAGAACGCACACACACACACATTTCAGTAGTTATTGGAATAATAACCATTTTGGGAACTCTTTACACAAAACCTTTATGTATAATAAAGAAGTATTTTTAATGCATTCATAATGCCTTGTAATGCACCTTATACTGCACTGTATGATCTCATGAATATGTATTTGTCTATCCGTTGTTACACCTTTAGAAAGTTCAATGCATCAAAAAACATAACTGGCTTAACAAAGAATCAACAAATATTATTCTGCATCTTAACTTTAAAGATATAATGCATTGTAACGTAAAATATGAATGCATGAAGGTGTACTTTAAAGTCTATTTTTAAAAATAAAAGTCTAGCAAAGTCTAACTATTTTTTCCACTAAAGACGTCCCCAAAAAGAGGTGTCTGAAAAGCATAGATATTTTAGAAACGCACATGAAAACTGAGTATTATTGTCTTTTATAATTTATCTCAGATTTTCCTGAAATGTATTGTGAATTGTCGCATTGTGCAGTTTTTTGTAAAAAAAAAAACAAAAGACAAAAAAAACAAAAAGCATCATGCAAGAATGCAAGAATGCTTATTAAGAAGATATTGTGAATGTGTGTGCATCAATGCCATCTAGTGGTAATATATATATATATATATATATATATATATATATATATATATATATATATATATATATATATATATATATATATATATATATATATATATATATATAACATTTATAATGTCAGTTTTTATGATGTTTTGTTTTTATTTTCAGCAGTATATTATAATGGTCATTTCTGTGTCATAACTTCTGTTTTCAGTGAAAAGTCTTGAGTTTTCTGAGTGGAAAAGATGTGCTGTTGCTTTTTCAACCAGTTTGGACAATATTCACACGTGGGACAATAAAATGGGGTCCCAGGCAGCATTATTTTGATATTTATATTCAATTATAGTTTTTGATAATATTTTGAATTAGATTCTAATTCATTTTTTCTGTTTTCACCTGATTTTAGTCATTTTGTTGTATTTTTTTTACTAATTTATAGTTTTATTTAAAGGTGCACTATGTAGTATTTTTGCAGTAAAATATCCAAAAACCACTAGGCCACTAGTTGAGTACCTAGTGGTGGTGGAAGTACTGAATCTCAGTACTTAAGTAAAAGTACAAATAACCAGAGCCATATTTACTTCAGTAGAAGTACTACAACGACAATCCTACTTAAGTAAAAGTACTTGTATAACAATTTATTCTCTTAATGTCTATAATCTAATAATTAAAAAGAAGAAAACAGTATATGTTGTGGCGTTTTAATTAAATTAGTTTTGGATTGATGTAGGCTAATTGTGTGTATCATCTGTAGCCCAGTTTACATTCTGACTCACAATATCAGGGTGATCTGCAGAGTTAAATATCAATATTCAGAAGTAATATTTTCATCAGCTTTGATGTATTTAAATCTTCATATTTATGAGGATTAATCTTAAATATAGGATATGCTTCAGCTTTCCTTTTATATTCTTAAATTTGATCAATAAATTAAATTAGAATAACACTATATGGTTGTTAAATTAAATAATTTACACTGACAAATTACAACTGCAGTAAATAATGTTATGAGATTGTTTTTACTATATTTTTAATACAATAAGAAACGTTGGAAAGAATGTTTAAACATTAAACTAAACTACCAGTAGGTGGCGGCAGGTCTTAATGAGTGAGTCATTGAGTCGGTTCGTTCAAACGGCTGATTCGTTCATGAATGAGGCAGTCGTTTACGAACAGGTCATTGAATCTTTGATTCAACCGATTCATTCAAATGCTGAATCATTCATTTCGACACACTATTGCTGTGAGATGCGTTGTGGTTCTGATGTGGAAATATGATCTGATCTTAGAAATATTTTCGCTGCTGTAATAGAACAAAAGCAGTTTATATTGCATCTAAAATGTAAGTGACAAGTTTTAATTAATTGTTTATGGAACTGTCATGAAATCAGTGTCACATTTTCAGTCGTGATGGTAATCAGGAAAACAGCACTTGTGGTCGTGTCATGTGATGTTTTTAACTGTATTATACGTTATAAAATATAAAAACCTTCACATTTTGAATATTTACTGCAGTATGTTACTGAGTTTATCTGTACGAGCGTCGTTGGTTTGTTTCCATTTCTCCTCGAGAGGCTGCGTGATTGTCAACAGCCCATCAGTTCATACATTAGCCTATTACCGGTATTATCCATTAATTATCCAAACAAACCTTAATCTCGAGCCCTGAAACTGATCAGAAAATGGAACGAAACGTTGTAGAAATGTAGTGGAGTAGAAAGTAAAATATTTGCTGCAAAATGTAACGAAGTAAAAGTAAAAAGTATGCACTATTGATTCTACTTAAGTAAAGTACAGATACCTGAAAAATGTACTTAAGTAAAGTAACGAAGTATTTGTACTTCGTTACATTCCACCACTGATTACCTTATAATCATAACCGGAAGAGCGGATCAGTGCGGGCGCCCTGCGACTGTGTCCCGTCCCGTCATAATAAAAGTCCCGGTGCTCGTGAGGCAGGTATATGTTTAACAATCGTTCCAGCGGCCGTGCTCAGCTCCACAACACTCGGCCCTGCTCTGCTTCACACTACAGTAACGTTAATAACCGCATCCATCAACATGATTTCTGCCCGAGTCCTATTTTCCACCGGCTGTGAGGTGAAGACCACATGTCCCAAGAGACTGCGCTCATAATTTGCGTCATCAAACTACGCCTTTGTTTAGAATAGGCGACCCCTGGGGGAATGAAAGTTGCATAGTACAACTGTAATTAGTTTTTGATTTTATGTCTATATAGTTTTTAGTTTATTTAGTTTTTATGGAGTTCTAAAGGGACACGGTGATGGAAAAAAATGGGAGATGGGAGGGAAAATTGTCAATTGACACACAACACAAAAGCAACGCTCCTTGGAGGAAGGTAAAACTTTTGTGCAAAAAAGCAACTGCATAGAAACATATTTTTTCCTCCCGTCTCATATTTTTCCATCGCCATGCCCCTTTAGAGGCTCCATAAAGACCAAACTTCAGCTTAAACTGCAAGTTTTTTTTAAATATTTTATTTCCATTTATTTTTTTATCAGGTAATGTTTATTTTATTCCAAGTAATCTAAATGTGGTTTTATGGTTTTGGTTTTAGGGTACATTTGCGCAACATTGATGGACTAAAAATGGAAATGTTTTTCTGTATAGGCGACATCCGTGTAGACCAGGGGTTTTCAAACTGGACTGAAATTTTCCGGGGACCCCTTAGAACTGTCTGGAGGAGCCCTGGGGGTCCCTGGAAAATTTCAGAGAATAAAAAGACAAAGCAAAAATGGATAAAGTCTACCAAACATTTTCATTTGTAAATGTTTTTCTCCCTCTCTTGCCGTATACATTTTTTTCCAGAATTGTATTTGTTTGCTTTGTATCTTGCGTGAGTTTTTTCTCACCATAGTCTCCTTTATTTCGCTCACTGGGGTTGTAAGGCAGTATTTTATTTTAATTTAATACTCAAGCTGCTTACATACATTTATTGTGAACGTTGCTTATACAAATAATATTTAATTGAAAATGTTCTTCTTCAGGTTTATACATCCAACATCAAGTATAGCCAAACAATATGTTGTGCTTATGTCACACTTCAGAGCTCAACATTAACGCTTGTCCGGGACAAGTGGATTTTTTGAAGGGACAAGTGAAAGAGAATTTTACTTGCCCGACGGACAAGAGCCGGATTAAAACAAAAAATAGCAAGCGAATCACCAAAATGCAAGAATGATTGTGCATTCATTTAGTGTAAGTGGCGATCGATAGTGGTGGATAAAATATGATGAACTGACGATAACAAGGTCGCGCTGTTGACGCTCGTGCAGCCTCCGGAGGAGAAATTACAACACTTGAGCGTTTAGGTTTCCTGAATACCATCACGACTAAAAATGACACTGATTTCATATGACAGTTTCATAAACAATGAATTAACATTCACTTACATTTACATTCACTTAAAGTCACTTACATTTTAGATGCTATATTGAGTGCTTTTGTTCGATTTCAGCAGCAAAAAAGCGTTCACACACAGCAGAACCGTAACGCGTCTCACAGCAACAAGTGTGTTACTGAACGATTCAGTGTTTGAATGAATGAGTGACTCACTCATTAAGACGGCCACCTGCTGCCACCTACTGGAGGTTTAGTTTCATGTTTAAACACACTTTACAACATTTCTTTTTTGTCTATTCAAAACTACAAATTTCAAAACATTATTTAATGCAGTTGTAATTTTCAGTGTAAATCATTTAATTTTATTGTTAACAGCCCTTATAGTGTCTTAATTTAATTTAATGTATTGATCAAATTTAACAATATAAAATTAAACCTGAAGCATAGCCTATATTTGATAAGATTATGGGGGAAATGCCCTTTATAAAAGGTAAAAATATCACAAATATGAAATGATTCAATAAAAAAATAAAAATTCACAAATATGCAGATTTAAATATGTCAAAGCTGATTGAACACTGGTGAAAATATTGCTTCAGAAGAAAATTGTAGTTACAACACACTCACACAATTCAAAAAATATTCAACTTTTTTCCGGACAAGCAAATGTTTTACTCGGACAAGCACATGAACATGCTTAATGTCAAGCCCTGCACTTACTATTGTATCTAACGGTTTTGATGTGTGTGTTTTTTTCATATACATAAAAATATACAGATGGGTTTTAGGAAGGGAGGCCCCCATAAAAGGTTTATCATAATTGTGGTGTCTTTGGCATTATAAAGTTTGAAAATCCCTGGTATAGACGACGACGTCAAAACGATCCCCATTTCTATCCCCTAATAGGGTGTTGTGTAAATGAACGGCTAAAAAAGTTTTCCATTATAATGTAGAATACTTTTTTTCTTTTTCTTTAAAAAAAATAAAAATAAGTTAACAATAATAATCCTGGTCCTGACTCCAGAATATCGTAAGCATACACCCGAAACTCAATTTTTGAAAGAAAATGTAAACTCTTGTTTATTTCTTTGGTGTATTTAGTGGCATTTTGCACAGGATCACATTATTACTGTATGTCGTGAGACAAACCGTGAGGCGCTTGAACAATATGATGGTGAATATTCGATGCCTGCCTGACCAAGTTGTGACGTTTGTCTCTGTTATTTTTATTTTTTTATAGAGTGAAAGTGTTGATGAAGGTGGTGAGGGAGAGTATGTCAACCTGTACTCGTCCACACAGGCTAACGGAGACAACACACACCACACTGTAAGTATCCACGTGTCTCATTGTGTTAAGGCGTGTGTGTGCGTGTGTGCGTGCTTGCGTGCGTGCGCGTGTTTGGAGTGTATTTATACTTACTATTATTTAATTCTTCAGGACACCTCTTCCTGTGATGATGGGCCTCAAGACCACACCCCTCACATACCCACGTCCAATAGCAAGGAAGCGTTGTCTAAGGACAGGTATGAACTCAAGTCTTTGTGCTTGTGTGTTGTATTTTGGGCAGGTCAGAGGTGTGTAAATATTTGTGTGATGTTTCCTCTCGCTCACAGGCCGAAAGAACCCAGTCATGGTCACACAGATGAAGTTGATGAATTATCCCTCATTGACCATAATGACATTATGAACCGAATCACGCTCAAAGCAGAGGTAATAATGCTCTTTAAATTACATAATGTGTTCATGGACTGTACAAAAGATTTAATAATCATCTTAAAACAAAAGCCAGGATAAATGAAAACCTGGAAATATTAGGATTTATTTATTTAGGCATTTTTGCATTTATTTATGCATTTATTATTCAATTTTCTTCCATATATTTATACATTTATTTAGTTGTGCCTTTATTTATGCATTTAATAAATATTGTGTACCATGTTCATAATCTTCAAAATGTCCATATTTAAAGAAAAAATCAGGCTGGGAAATGTAAATCAAATCTTAAAATTAATCCAAATTAATCAAATCTGAAGTCATAGACGTTCTTATAACGAATATATATTTAATAATAATACGTTTAATAATTATTTACATATATATACACATATAGATTTTTTAAATTTTTGGTTTGTTTTATTATTTATTACTTCAGTTTAAACATTAATGCGTTATAAGTCATGGAAATTAATGTAAAAAGGAAGGATACCCTGAAAAATATTTTAGCAATGAATTAGTAGTTACTTTACAGATGATAAAACTGTAAAAGTACAAATAGATTTTTTTTTTTTCAAATAGAGATCACGATTCTCCCACAATTCTTAACAGACAACTAAACAGAATAATATATTAATAAAATGTAACACATAACACTAAATATTAAATGCTGTAGTGTATTTAAAAACATATAATTCATTTAAATTAAATAATTTTAAAAAGTATTTTAAGGAATGATTCAATGACTCAGACTTAAAAAATAAAATAAAAAATGAACAGGTACTTTTCATATATATGTAGACATGAAATATTGATTTGAGTTAAAAATATGTTTTATCATAGGTAAAGAAAGTGGAATCCAAGCGATATGAGAGACATTAAACTAGCTGGCAATCTTTTGCATGCATGTATTTCATGTGTTTTTGACAAGGAGTGTATTGCCTTCAGTTTAGAGAATAATTCTGTTGTGGTTGGTTCTCACACACAACACACACACACACACACACACACACACACACACACTCACACTCATTCTGTCAGCTGGTGCAGTGCTGCGATGGGCAGCCGGAGCCAAACTGAGCTCGACTTCAGTGAGCTGCAGTAATAATTCTCTCTCTCTCTCTCTCTCTCTCTCTCTCTCTCTCTCTCTCTCTCTCTCTCTCTCTCTCTCACTCTCTCACTCTCTCACTCTCTCACTCTCTCTCTCTCTCAAATCACAGAATGATGATGGTCCTGATGTGAGAGCCGGTTCTGGTGATATACTGTTAGTTCACGCTACAGAAACAGACCGCAAAGGTAACTCGCATCCTTCCTTCATATGAAGATTTGTGTGTGTGTATATATGTGGTGGTCCTTTTTCCAGTTTGCCTTGAGCATGTCTTAGATTGATTTCTCCCTGCAGTACCTGTGTGTGATGCAGGTTTCAGTGTATTTTGATTATATTCCTCTGTGTTGTAGATTTGGTGTTGTACTGTGAGGCTTTCCTCACCACCTACAGGACCTTCATATCGCCCGAAGACCTCATTAAAAAACTACACTACAGATATCCTTTCAATCTGTTTTAATCTGTTTGTAGCAGTAAATCTGCATTTGTGTGTGTGTGTTTCTTAACTCCGCTGCACATACACACGCTTCTGTCACAGTCCAGACACCTTTAAGAAGCGTGTCAGTAAAAACACGTTCTTCGTGCTGGTGAGAGTCGTGGATGAACTCTGGTGAGTAAATGCATGCTTTTAAACATGGATAAAAACGACTTATTATCAAGCTGCACACTACTAACTAAAGGATGACGCAATTTAAGAGGAATATAAGCTTTTTATTGTATTAGTGCTGTCAATCAATTAATAAAATAAAATAAAACTAATTCATTGCAAATTTCTCTGTAATTTATCGCATTTTAATAAAACCTAAAGTTTTTAATATTTTATATTGTAATAATTTCATTTGTAATCTCCAAATGAATGAAACAACATAAAGACAGTACCCTATATAAATATTTGTTTAAAGGTGCACTATGTAGTATTTTTGCAGTAAAATATCCAAAAACCACTAGGCCGGTGTTATATATTTTGTTCAGTTGAGTACTTACAATATCCCAAATGTTTCCAACTATTTGTAAATTGAGAAAATTTTAACCAAGGAGCCGGGACGTGTCAGCACAGCGTCTGAGTGAGTCGCCTGTCAATCGCGTCATATCTGCGTTACCCTCAGTTTTATTCTCCAGAAGCGTTTTACTCTTAGCAGTGTGAACATGTCACAGCAGCCGCTGAGCGAACGCTCAGAGTAATGTCATAACATCATTTTAAACGCACTCAAATGTATCTAATATGATAAACAGAGCTGCATTACCTCATACTCATGACCGGAAAAGGGGAAATGGCATCTGTTGCTGTGTCCCGTCCTGTCATAGTTAAAGTCCCGCTGCTTGCGAGCCATGTAACATTCGCTCCAGCGGCCGTGCTCAGCTCCTCAACACTCGGTCCTGCTCTGCTTCACACTACAGTAACGGTAAAAACCGCTTCCATCAACATGAGTCCTATCCCGATTCTTTCCCACCGTTTGTGAGGTGAAGACCAAAGGTCCCAAGATTCTGAGCTTAAACTTCATCAAACTACGCCTTTGCTTTGAATAGGCGCCCTCTAGCGGACAGAAAAACTACATAGTGTAGCTTTAATGGCATCTTTTAATGAAACAATTCACCGTTACACCAATACTGCTACTGAGTATTATTATTATTTTCTCAAACCCATTTCAGATTTTTACTTGCCCTGTTAAAATGCACTAAAAGTTATAGTTTTGGTTGTTTTTGACTAATATAACCTTATAAACAGTGCATTAAGATTTTTTGAGGTAGGTCTTATAAAGAAATTGAATAGTTATCAAACACTTCACAGTCTTCACTGCATACGTTATACATTAAATACAGATTAATCCTTATTAAAGCTGCTAATGTTATTCAGTCAATAGCATTAAAATGTAATTTTTGTATTAGTAGTAGACGGTAGCGGGTTTATTAGACTGCAGTCACTTTAAAACCTGACGCACATGACCCGGATCTGACACGCGTCCTATTTTCTCACAACTCTTTACGTTCAAGACTTCAACTTCTATACCTGTGCTTGCGAGGATACGAAATGGGCATTTTGGCATGTTTTTGTCTGTTAGAGCGCTGTCTGAAGCAGCTTTCTGTCCATGTGTGTGTGTGTACATGTTTTTCTAGCCTGGTGGGGACTTTAACCTGAATGCACACAGACTCATTGGGACTTGTGTCACTGTGGGACCTAAATTGAGGTCCCCATGGGTACAAAAGCTTTTAAATCAAACAGAATGAATCATTTTGAAAATGTAAAAATGCAGAAGGTTTCCTGTGATGGGTAGGTTTAGGGGCAGGGGCTGTGTAAGAGGGACAGAATATACGGTTTGTACAGCATAAAAACCATTACGCCTATGGTGAGTCCCCAGAAAGATAGCGCACCAGATGTGTGTGTGTCTGTCTGTGTGTGTGTCTGTCTGTCTGTCTGTCTGTCTGTCTGTCTGTCTGTCTGTCTGTGTGTTTGTGTGTTTGTGTGTCTGTCTGTTTGTTTGTTTGTGTGTGTGTGTGTGTGTGTGTGTGTGTGTGTGTGTGTGTGTGTGTGTGTGTGTGTGTGTGTGTGTGTGTGTGTGTGTGTGTGTGTGTGTGTGTGTGTGTGTGTGTGTGTGTGTGTGTGTGTGTGTGTGTGTGTGTGTGTGTCACAGACAGGAGATTCACAGATGTGCGCTAGTACCGCGCTGCGTTCTCTTTTGTGTCTTGTTGCGTGTGAATGGTTTAAAAGCATTTGCTTGAATAAGAGCGTGATCAATAATGTATTGCTAGCCAAATGATGACAGGAACAAACTGATGCTGTGTTAATTGTGTTCAATATTTTAATGCGTTAAATTTTGACAGCACTGTTTATTATACCATTTTTTTTTTTGTCAAAACAGTATTACATCTGCCACAAACACAGCTGCAGACTTTCAGAATCCTGAGAGAAATGCATCACGATTTTTACAGAAACATTGCACAGCACAAGAAAGATGATCATAAGAAATGTTTCTTTTAGCAACTCGATTCGTTCAGATGATTTATTCAAGGAAGTAGATCAAAAGACTGGATCAAACGATTAATGGTTTTATTGAGACATTAATCATTAATGCAATAACGCTGCATTTGTGTCTTGCGAAATTATAAGTAAAATAAGGCTTTTTCAAATTTAGTAGCTGTTTATATTTTGCAATTTAATATAAATTTAAAGTATCTTCTGATCACCAAGTCTGCATTTATTTGATCAAAAGCACAGTAAGAAAAGCAATATTGTGAAATATGATTATAAATGTAAGTAACTGTTTTCTATTTGAAAGTTAAAATGTAATTTATTCCTGTGGTCAAAGCTGAGTTTTCAGCATCATTACTCCAGTCTTCAGTGTCCCATGATCCTTCAGAAATCATTCTGATAGCATGATTTGCTGCTCAAGAAACATTTCTGATTATTATCAATGTTGAAAACACTTCATATTTTGGTGGAAACCATGAATAGAAATGAATAGAACAGCATTTATTAATTTCACTCTGTCCATGCTGAATAAAGGTGTAGATTATTTTGAATGGCAGTGAATGTGTGAGTGATTCTGATCTCCGTGTGTCAGTCTGGTGGAGCTGACGGAGGACATCCTGAGGCAGTTGATGGATCTGGTGTTCCGGCTGGTCTGTAACGGGGAACTGAGTCTGGCCAGGGTCCTGCGGAAGAACATCCTGGATAAAGTGGAGCAGAAGAGGCTCCTGCGGCACATGCACACGCTCAAGCCTCTCGCCGCACGGGGCGTCTCTGCCAGGTAAAGGTCAAAGTTCAGGAGTCATCGGGACTCTTCTCGTCTTTGCGAGCTCGTTTTGTGTTTAACTGGCTCTTTCTCCAAAGGCCCGGCACGCTGCATGATTTCCGCAGTCATGAGATTGCCGATCAGCTGACGTTGCTGGACGCAGAACTTTTCTACAAGATCGAGGTAACACACAGACTGTTTTAAGTGATGATGTAATGGAAAAACCATAGACTGTAAAAAAAAATATGGACGTAGTGTCCGTGACGTCACCCATAGGATTCCCATAAGCAGTTCTGAAGATTAAAGTAGGGGCGAGCTGGGCGCTGCCATCTTGTCATCACGCGTCACTCCCAGATACAAGAAAAAGGGAAGCTTATGTGACCTAAATGGCGGAGCTTAGGTGACAATGACTATAGACGGCGGATAAATGGCTATCCACCTGTCACTCAAAGTGGCCACGCCCTTAATTCTGCAGAACTTTAAAGGTCCAGTTTTTCGCGTGTTTTCGAAGCTTTGATTATGTTTACAGTGTGCAATATAACATGAGTTCATGTTTCGCGTGTAAAAACAGTATTTTTCACACAATTTACTTATCTGTACAGCGCTGTTTCCTCTGTCCTACAAACGGCCTGATGATTTCCTTGTTCTATGAAGTCCCTCCTTCAGAAACACGTAACGAGTTCTGATTGGGCCAGCGCTTCCCGTGTTGTGATTGGACAGCAGCTTAGCGCACTTTGCCCGGAAAGGTCCCGCCTCTTACTATAACGGGGAGATGCAAGCGCTGAATGCGCGCTCTTCTCCACGTGGGGGAGCAACGAGACCACGCCCCCTATTTTGCGTGTTCTTGTGGGCGGAGGGTTCGTCAACAAACGGCTCTAGTGACGTCATTCCTGAAGGAAGTGCAGTGGTGTAGTCCAAACCGGCCGCTCGCTGTAGGCTTTGAAAGAGAACTTCTGTTAAATAAAATATCTCGCTTGGCATTGAACTTTGAGCTTTATAATTTTACAGGTAATATTTATGCTCTAACAGCAACATTACACACTAACTAAAGTTTGAAAGATGGAATCGCGAAGAACGGGACCTTTAAGGCTTTCTAAAATGTAAACAAATGAGTTATAAAAAAAATCACCCCCCTCACAGTTGTCATGAAGGGCAAAATTAGCCGTAAAGACCAAAACCTTGTGTGTACCAGGCCATAAACATATTTTATTCTGCTGTAAAGTTGGGAATTTTAACATGGGGCTCAATGAGATTCTGCTCCCTTCTGGAGCCTTGAGGAATTGCAGTTTACATTACTACCGTATTGGCTTCAAGAGAGATCGCAGGGGAGGTTGCCGCTTGGGGAAAACATGTAAAAGTGATGCCCAATATCCTGTTGTCATCTCTGTCCTCAGATTCCTGAGGTGCTGCTTTGGGCAAAGGAACAGAACGAAGAGAAAAGTCCAAATCTGACCCAGTTTACAGAGCACTTTAACAACATGAGCTACTGGTACGTATTTACTGATGCCCACTACACCCTCTGCAACATATGTTCCTGTATGAGCATCCAGGGCCCGGGGATTTCTGCCATGGCGTGGAATCCAGTCAGTTTGACAGAGAATGTCACAGAATTGGGTCATTTTGGATGAATAAATCAAAAGTAAATCAAATTAAAGTGCAAAAGACTGTTGTTCAAATATGAAGTCTGCACACTTTTACTTCTGTTTTCAATTTTAACAGTAAATGGAATTGTAAAAAATAAAAATCTTTTATATATATATATATATATATATATATATATATATATATATATATATATATATATTTTTTTTTTTTTTTTTATTCTTGTTTATCAGTTTTTTGAATAAGCTTTTTCATCTTTTTGTTTTGAGCTTTTGTTATTTTTATTATTTTTATTTTCTATTTATTTATAAAATATGAAGTCTGCACATTTTTACTTTTACTACATTTTAATTTTAACAGTAAACTGAATTTTCTTTTATACAATTATAGTATTTTGAATAAGATTTTAATTTCATATTTTTAATTTTAGCTTTAGCAATTTTCTTTTATGCTTTTGCCATTTTTATAACTTTTTTATATTTCAATTTAACTCTGTTTATTAATCAGATTTGAAGTATGCACACTAATTGCTTCCATGTTTTAATTTTAACAGTAAACAGATTTTTTTTAAAACAACAACAACAAAAAAGAAATGGAATTTGGGGGGAAATTAAAACTGATATTATAGGGCTTAATGCATATTGCAAACAAAAATCGCAATGATTTCTCAAAACAGTATACTCGACTCTGATTGGCTGAATTTACACTCAATTTGCCAACAAATTTGTGTAAAAGTTCCCAGGCTGATATAAGGAGCACTTATTTTAAATGTATGACTGAATTTGGACAATTCCAGTTTTAGCCCTTAAACGTAATGCCAAAACTGTGGATGTAAATTCTACATGTTCAGATTTTGGTCTTCCTGTATCTGGCAGTGTGGACCACACTTGCATGTAGATAGTTTTAAATCTGGATATGGACTGCCCACACACCCTGTATACTACACCCTCATGCCCTACACATTCCCCATACTCACACTGTTTGTGTACTGAAGTGTAATTCCTCCTGTCCACTAGGGTGCGCTCAATAATCATCCAGCAGGAGAAAGCTCAGGACAGAGAGAAACTGCTGCTCAAATTCATCAAAATCATGAAGGTAAATTACAGTTGACTAGAGTAACTAACACACACACACACACACACACACACTTTCTCTATTTTGTGAGTGATTTAATGTTTTCGTCTGGTCCGTAGCACTTGCGGAAACTGAATAACTTCAACTCTTATTTGGCGATTCTATCGGCGCTGGACTCTGCACCAATCAGACGGCTGGAATGGCAGAAGCAGACGTCTGAGGTCGGTCACACAAACTGATTAAAGTCTACACGTCCTCCATCATCAATCAAAGATCATTCAATAAAAGCAGATGTTTTTTAACCTCCGTCTCCCTTTTCCAGGGCTTGGAGGAGTACTGCACTTTGATAGACAGTTCGTCGTCTTTCCGAGCGTACAGAGCGGCTCTAGCCGAAGTCGAGCCTCCATGTATTCCCTACCTGTGAGTTTGTGTCTGAAGCAAACCTAAACTCTTCTAAAATAAAAACAAAGAGTTGGAAAAGGAACTGAAATGAAATGAATAAATCATTTGATGCTCATTAAAATCTGTCCTTTCAACACTGTCTGGCATTAGTAATCTGCCCGTGCTGCAACTTTTGAGAGTTAAACTTCGAGTCAAAGTGTGTGAGGTTCATGACATTCAGTTCTGACCTGCACCTGTGTTATCTTAGCATTATTATATATACACTATTATAAATTGGCTGTCCTCGACTAAGGATTTAGACATTCGAATCAGAATTGTCGAATCTCTCTATGGTCGACTGATAGTCGAATCATGTGTGTGTGAATGGGTTGGGAGGGGCACGACACTGTCAGCAGAAGGGTAAAACTATTTTTATTTTTCTTTACACACTGCACACAGCAACAACTTTTAATAAAGCGACCAAAACTGCCAACTGACAGACGAACTGACAATGGCTTTCTTATTTAGGTTTAAATAGCCTAAAAGGTAATGTGGTGGATAAACATTAATAAACCGTTTTCTCATAACATGCTAAAGCCGCGATCGAAATACAGAACATCACACAAATATATAAAAGAACATTTTGATAAATAAACCTAAAAATATACCTGCCTAGAGAGGAAAAGAACACTTTGAGTGCGTTTACATGCACGTTCTGAAGCCGATTGTGCCTAAAGCGGGTGAAGACGTACGCAAAGCTCAGCCCCGCGCGCCTCAGGATCTCACTCACACCGACACCTGACGCGCACATTATATACACGCGAGCTCAATTTTGAATTGACTAACAGATGAGCTGCACGAAAGCGCTCTGTGGTGCAGCAGGATTTTAAACAACTTCCTGAGTGGCCGCGGACAGGCGCTGAATGCTGCCGCCGGTGTGTGTACACTCATTGAACGTGTTCTAATTTTAAAGGCGCGGTGCGAAGCTCAGCGCCCTTAAAGGGGTCGCACACCGATGCTCAGCTCAGTGCCGCGACACGTCTTTAAAATATTGAGCACTCCCATATTGCCAAAATGGTATGATCCTCGTTTCATAACACCCGCGAAGATTCGACCGTGAGATCGGTGGTCGAATCAGGCTCCGCATATCGATGCATCGAATCTTCGACTATTCGGGGTCACCCCTAATTATTACATGATCAGTTTTCAATTTAAGTTTCTGTACTTTTGTCATTTTATTAGTTTAGCTTTCATCTATTTTTTAAGTTTTATTCATTTTAGTTTTTCAAATTAAACCTATTTATTTCCGTTAGTTTCTGAGACAAAATGTATGATTTATGGTTAAGTTTGTTTTCCATTTAATATTTTTTTCCAACTTGATTTCAGTTTATTTAAATTATTTTGTAGCTAAACATTTTCTTTGCATCTGCTGAATTTCATCAACAAAATTCTTAAATAAAAGTAAACCGTAATTTCATTCCTAAAACTAAAATATTACAAGCAAGTAAAAAAATAGTAGTATTTAAAGCTACACTGTGTGATATTTTCCCCATCTAGCGGTGTAAAGGTATATGACCATCCAGTGAATATTAGTTTCTGTTCCTCTCAATTCTGATTTCGTTTTAACTCCTACGGTGGCCGATTTAGTCCAAGATTAACATGACTTCCAGTTCGACCCCGTCAATGAGTGCCATCGAGTGTTAATAAGCGAAGCTTGAATTTACGGGTATGTCCCTCTTTGGCTCATGTAATTTCAAGATGGAGGGGCAACATGGCGACCAGCATTCGAACCCCTCACCCGTATGTATTTTCAATGGCATATTATTAACTTACGAGAATACTTTATTACTTGAAAGAAGTAAATATACATTAATGAGCACATATATTTTTTGGAAGAACTAAGTGTTTTTATCTAAGAATAAACTAAAAAAGTTACACAGTGTAGCTTTAAATGCAAAAGTATGGAAAACTATAATAATCTGGGTGTTTGTGTTGTGTGAGAGTTGTAGTTTTAGATGTTCACATTGAAGGATGTCGTAGTTTTACTAATAATGTTTTTTTGTGTCCTGGCAGGGGTTTGATCCTACAGGACCTGACGTTTGTTCACCTCGGAAACCCGGATTTTATTGAAGGGAAAGTGAATTTCTCCAAGCGGTGGCAGCAGTTCAACATTCTGGACAGCATGAGACGCTTCCAGCAAGTGTGAGTAATGCGCTGGCCGACGCTTGATTCAAGCTGCAGACTTAATAAAGCAATGAGGCATGAAAGACTGTGGTCAAATCAAACATCGCTCATTCTGTCACATACGGAAGCCTGTGTTTGCCACAGAAGAAAAAAACATGTTTGGTTACACTTTATTTTAAGCTGACGTATTTGCTTTGTACTCACTCAAATAAGTACTGCGTAATATTAATGAACTACATGTACTTACTATAGAGTTACATTAGGGTTTAGGGTGAGTGACTTGTAATTACTATAGTAAGTACATGTAGAACTACGTCACCTTAAAATAGTGTTACCTCGTTTGTTAAAAGTCATAATTGACACAATGTAAAATGATTATTTGTTATATAATTATAGAGTCAAAGCTGATTAAACATTTATGACAACCTTAATTATGACAGTAATAATTATTATCTAATAAATAATTATTAGATATAAAAAGTTGAAATAAGACGTCATTGAGATTTATGGTAATGGTAACCAAAACCATTAAATGGCAGTAGTTCTGACACCCCATTGTAGTTTTTTGTCATCATTTTGACTTGCTGTGATTATAACTGTCATTGAGATGAGAAATACTAAATTATGACAAAAACAATTGTCATAATTATAACATGAAAATGGCCAAATCCAAATGACGGACATAAAAGATCATTATTATGATACAAAAAGTTCACCAAAAAAATTATAGCTAGTAACTCATATCAAAAAATGAGTTATTTACTCATATCAAAAGATAGTAACTCATTGAGATAAGTTGAAATTTATTTATTTTTTAAAAATTTTTAAAAAGTCGAAGTTATGACAACTTAATTTTGACATAAAAAGTATGTTTTTTCGTCATCATTTAGGCTTGTCTCAATTATAACTGTGATAATTTTTGTCATGATTATAACCAAGTCATTAAATAATAATAAAAATATTGACAAAAAGGTCTCATAATTTTAAATTGCTATTTTTTGACATAATTTTGTCTTGTCAGCAGTATGAGATAGAAATAAAAAATGATGACAAAAAAACAGTTGTCATAATTATAACATAAAAATGGCCAAATCAAATGACAGGCATTAAAAGTCATAATGTTTGAAATTATAAAATAGTTAAACCATTGAGATAAAAGTTGAAATTGACAAAAAACTCATAATTTTGATTTAACTGGACATTTTTGTCATAATTTGGACTTTTTCCTTTTTTTGTCATGATTATAACTGTCATTATGAGATAACTCAAAATTATGACAAACAGCAATGACACTCATAATTATGAAATAAGTTAAAAAAATGATTATGTAAATTAGGACATTCAAGTTATAATTATGAAAAGACATGAAAAGTTTTAATTTTAACATGTGATTTTTATTTACTAATTATATTAATAATATATTAATGTACTAAACATTTCATATATCAGTTGCTGATTTCACCAGGAACTGTTTAAAAAGATAGTTAATTAATTAATTATTATTACACAACTGTCTTTGTAGACACTACGAACTGAAACGGAACGAAGACATCGTCTCGTTCTTCAACGACTTCAGCGATCACCTGGCGGAGGAGGCGCTATGGGAACTCTCGCTCAAGATCAAACCACGAAACATCTCGCGGCGCAGGACGGAGCGAGAGGAGAAGACCTAGAGCCTGAGACCGAGAAGCTCAGAGACTATATACGGTGAGACCTGAACCTCCTGCAGAACCTCGGGAACCCGCGCTAGAGTTCCTCATCCGGTTCTGGAGATTAATTGGGCTGAACCGAGACACGCAAGCTCCAATTTGCACCTATAAACCTAGAAGAGACATTGGCAGTATTTTTCTCTTTAAAAACTCAAGAGGGGAATCCTAATTCAGTATCAATATACAAATATACGATACGCACTCGCACGCGCACAGAGGGCTCAAGAGGACCCGAACGCTGTGATTGATGTGTGGGTGTACAGAAAGACACACTCTAAGAGGGCTTGGTTCATTTGATTTTAATACACTGTGCCTGATGGAGTGAGTTCATGTTTGTTTGTCCCATTCGGACGTACCGTTTGGCCTTCCAAAGGTCAGTCAACCGCTGGGTCGACCTTCAGTCATGTGATTGGGAGACGGGCAGACGTGTGTGCAATCTTATAACCGTTTTTTAAGGAATATTCACCGATCTGACAGACGCGGCGAGTAATGGAGAAGTGGAATATATTCATTCGAAAATTAAACGGCGAACTGGACGTTTGGACTCATTTTTCACGTCATCTTGCGATATTGTTTTGTGTGTGACCATGTGCAACCTTCATTATAACTGTTAACCCCGTCACAATGCTGACAGCCTCTCCAATCCCTACCTTAATACAAAAAGCAAACTTATGTTTACAATTTGCATTGTGACATTATTTTCTTGTCATGTACATTTCTTCCCGTTACCAGTTCTCAGTAGCAATGAGAAATGCCAAAACAAATGGTAAAGTGCATTTATAAGGTAGTATTTCAATACAGAATTTATGGCAATTTAATTTTAAAGGGAAAGATAGATCACATTCATCAAACACAAGCAGAACAAATTGAAAAACGCATTTTTTTTTTGCAATGTTATGCAATACTTATGCAAGTTTAATCATTACATTCAGTTCAATACATAAGAAATGTACAAAACAAATTGTTTTGCTCTTTTTTTGTGTGAATGATGCTTATGGGAAAATGCTTAATTTTTTTTCATGAAAATAGTGTCAAAATGCAAAAAACTGCCCTAATGGTCCCCAAAATAGGCTTTTTGTTTCTTTATTCAAAATAAGTTATCATTTTATTTCTTGATTTATTGTGGCCAGAAATGACCCGAGCATTTTGCCGGAGCAGACTATGATGTCACAGAGAGGGGCGGGGCTAAGCGTTGCCTGGCGGCGAGCAGTTGTGCACGTGATTTCGTTTTTTTTGGGATGTGTATGATATTATGTTCTGTATAAATGTACATGTACAGTTGTGATGTATAATCTCCCATCATGTAGAGGGCAGTTACGAGGAAATATATTTTCAAACCAAATGAGTCGTGCACTAAAATAACTAAAATTTTGAGGCAAAAAAACACAAGGACTGAATATGCTGTGATCTCTGGGCATCAGAGAAGCGTGTGTCTGTGAGAGCGTGTGCGAGCGTGCGTGTGTGAGCGAGCGTGTGTGCGTGCAGGTTTTTTTTTTACAGAACGTTTTTTATCACCTATGGGAGACAGAAAGCTAAAAACGCTTTCTTCAGTGTGTGTTGTGTGGCGTCTGAGATGTTGACGTTTACTGACTCCTGGGAATTTTTTTCCTGTTACACCTATAATAACATCCTGTATATTCAACCACCAATAAAACTGCTCTCTTTGTATTGTGTTTGTATTTTTCCAGCACTACATTTAGCACGTGTTTACAACTACAAAAAGTGCCACACTATTACCATTCAATGGTTACACAATGATACATGTTAAATAGACCATATATATATATTGATAGATTCTGAAAAAAAATCAACAAAGACGTATTAAAATCACACAAAAGTGACAGTAAATACATTTATAATGTTGCAAAACTTTTCTATTTATCAAATAAAGATTCAAACGGTCATGAATCAGTTTATTTATTTATAATAAATAAGCAGTGGCTTTGGGAATGGCCTCACAGGGCAGCAAAGCATTCTGGGAATTGTTGTCTTTCATCCCCATGAGACAAAAATACATTTTCTGTCTTTTCTCAGTCTAGAAGGCACCAAATTCAAAAATAATTTCACATTTCTACTGCATTAATGACCCAGTTTAAATACAGATTCATCTTCCCAGTGCTGAAGTACCCCTTTAAGTGTGTTTCTATATTAGTTAATATTCTAAAGGGTTACCCACAAAATTAGAAATAAGATGTGAAGTCACATAAGCATGTTCTCTTTAATATTTTAAAAAAGGTTTGTACAAGAAATGCAAAACTGTTTTAAAATATTCACATTTCGGAACCAATTTCGGTAACATAAATTATACAATGAAACATTCAAAACAAAGAGACACAACATCGGAGATAGTGAGATTAATATTTTAAATACTAAACAATCACTATAATTCACAAGAAGTATTTTACTTCATCTATAATGTCTTATCCCTGAACAAAAACAGGAGTTTATGATCTAGATAAGGCGAGAAACACCCATATCAAGCACTGAAACCGTTTAAAATGCCTTTATACTCTTGATAATAATAATGAAACCAGTGTTTTTCATTCATTCATTTTTCATTCTGCCGGTGTGACTGAAAATCTCATGTTTTATAGTGAAGTTACATCCCAGTGAGACGAATCGGGCAGTAAAAAGCAGTTTTTCCTGACGTACCGTTGTCGTCACAGGTACTTGTTGTTATCAGTACAGGTACAGGTACTGGTTATCACATCATTTCAGAGCAGATTAAAATGATTCGTATGTGAATGATGACAGATAATGTAGAACATTAACTAGTTCACATATACAGATCTGTTCCACTTTGAGGTCAAAGGTCACACTGAGGGTCAGGTGACTCCGATAAGCAGCAGAAGGCATTCGTAAACGGTGACAAGTGAACCTGACAGAGATCATGTGCTGGAAGCATGCAGAAAAATTCAAGCGTTCAGGTTTTCTGATGGTTTGACTCTCTTCTGCGTGTGTGTGTATGTTAATGTGGTCGTGTGCTGGGCTCCAGTAGGGGGCGTTTCGCCACAAGATTCACGCCGCCGCTAGAGTTCTCGCCGTGTTCGGCCACGCCCCTCTTTAGACTCCGCCCGTGGGCGTGTCCGTTGACTGAACCCCTCTGCCATTTGCAGATGTCACCGTTTAGGATGTCCTGAATATGCTGAACAATCAGGTTTATTGCCACTGAAGATTTAAAAAGACAAAAGAGAAGCGACAGGTTTGAAAAGCAAGGCTTAGTTTCATATAGGCATTAATATTGTTGGCTCATATTTACCCATGTTATCAACTCCACGAGGTATTATGACATCTGCATATTTCTTGGTCTGAGTTGGAGAGATTTCACGAATGCATTAAATAACTATCACATGTTATTTCAGCTTGTGTGTGTGGGCATGTTTTTGTGAAATATGAGGACACAAATGTGTTTAACGACATGGGTATGACACAGGTATTACAAGGAGGGTGAAATATGAGGACATTACCCATGTCCCCACTTTTCAAAATGCTTATAAATCATACAGGATGAGTTTTTTTGAGAAAGTAAAAATGCAGAATGTTTACTGTGATGGGTAGTTTTAGGGGTAGGGGCAGTGTAGGGGCATAGAAAATATGGTTTGTAGAGTATAAAAACCATTACGCCTATGGAATGTCCCTATATGTCACAAAAAAAAAAGTGTGCGTGTGTGTGTTTCTCCTCACCGGAAGGCAGAACTCTTCAAAGGCCGGTTTAACAAACGTAGTGTACTGTGAGAGAATCTGTTCCAGATCTCGACCTCTCTTCATGTCACGCAGAACTAAACACACAATATCACACAGACGCTGTTATACAGGAAACCTATACATCCATGGTATTTATTCTAATATTTCATATTTAGGTAACACTTTATTTTAAGGTTTCCGTGTTACAGTGTTATTATACATTTAAGTATTGAGTAATATTAATGATCTATGTTTGGTTTAGGGTTAGTTGCGTGTAGTTATGCATAATATACTGTTATTACTATACGTAATAACTACGTTTTAAAATAAAGTGTTACCAATATTTACATAAATTGAAATTAAAAAGTTTAAGAAATTTCTGTTTAAGAAAATAAATGGTAAGAAAACAAATTGATCAAAAGTGACAGTAAAGAATTCTTCAAAATATTTCTACTTCAAATAAATGCTGTTCAAATAAAACTAAAAATTGTATCATGGTTTCCACAAAAATATTTTTTTCTTTGATAATAATCCTAAATGTTTCTTGAGCAGCAAATCCTCATATCAGAATGATTTCTGAAGGATCATGTGACACTGAAGACTGGAGTAATGATGCTGAACATTCAGCTTTGATCACAGGAATTAATTACATTTTAACATATACTCACATAGAAAACAGATATTTTAAATGTTAATAATATTCCACAATATTACTGTTTTTACTGTATTTTTCATCAAATACATGCAGGAGAAGAGACTTCTTTTTAAAAACACTAAATATTACCAACCCCATATTTCTGAACAATGTACATCATAATTTTCTTAGTCACAAATGTAAAGTTCCTCTAAGTTTTGCCCATTTTAAATTCTAATATCTAATTTTGAGTTTATTTTTTAACTCTTAAAATGCACTATAACTATAATTTATAAGAATAACACCATAAATACAAGATTAAAATATGTCTATAAAAAAAAAAAAACTGGAAAAGCAAAGCCTGAACGGAACGATAACAACACTCATTTTAAGTATGTTAAGTTATTTTCCCAAAAAAAATTTGTAGCACTATTTTACAGTCTTGTTTAGCATGTGCATACTATGTGTGTGTGATATATATATATATATATATATATATATATATATATATATATATATATATATATATATATATATGTGTGTGTATGTTTGTATGTATGTATACACACACACAATAAATAAACACAAACCTTTATGTTAGATGCGGTGAATCATGATATAATAATTTAAAGACATTGTCTTTACACTTGTGTGTTTTACCTCTGCGAGACAGGCGTACATCTGAGTCTGTGTCTACGAACAGTTTCATGTGGAACATGTCTCTGACTTCCTGTGTGTAGAACACCAGAATCCCTTCAAACAGCACCACATCTGCGGGATACACACATATCTTCTCTGGCAGCCTACACACACACACACACACGATTTAACTCATTAAACACTGTTATCAGACATACAGTCACATGCTATCAATGTACACGTAGAGAGAGAGAGAGAGAGAGAGAGAGTGTCAGCATGTATTTCACTGGTTGACATGTCATTATGAGGAAGTTGTGTGTGTCTGGTAAATCCTACATTAGGAGGAAAAACATCCCCATAAATGACTTTATTGGTCCCTATGAGGAAACAAGTTTATAAATCATACAGAATTAGTTTTTTTGAAAATGTAAAAATGCAGAAAGTTTTGTGTGTGTGTGTATGTGTGTGTTATTGCCTGGAATGGGTGACGAAGTCGTATGTTGGAACCTCCACCACCTTCCCTTCTACTATATCCTTCAGCGTCTGACACATGAACTCGGTATCAAACGCATCTGAGAGAGAGAAAACATAAGAGTGCAATGAAAACTGCCCCACATGTCACTCCAGCCTTATTTTGCTGCCCTTGTTGCGTGAGTTTGTTTGTAAGCAGATAAAAATCAATCCACAAGAGGGTGAGTAAATGACCACTGCATTTTCCTTCATGGCTGAATTTGTACCTGGATGGTCAAAGTTGTACTGGCCTTTCAAAGCTTTGGCCTTCTGCTCTGGAGTGAGGATCCGGTAGAAACTGTCCTGGCTGACGATCGTGACTTTCCTGTGGTGGTGATCCACCTTGTTTTGACCCAAAAGCTCCATGATTTTGGCGCACACCGTGGACTAGCAAGAGAAAAACAGCAGTTAATGATCTGGACTGACAGTCTATTCCATTTTTAATTGCATCAGCCTGAATATCATTACAGAGACACCCGATTTTAAGATAAGACATTGGTATAGTTCATTTGTAAAAATCACATTGCATTGCCTATATTCACTTGCTGCATGCATTTTATACATTATGATTTAACTTTCACTTAAATGCAATGCACTATATGTAAAGCAAAAAAGAAAGACATGCTGACTGAGACTAACCTAAGAGACATTTATGCATTTTGAGACATGTACAGGTTTGCATGCATTAAAACGTCAAGGCCAGCAGTATGCATCACTTTTCATCATGCATGCACTGTCTCGTACCTTTCCACTGGCTGTTCCTCCGCTCACCCCGATCAGGAAAGGACGGTGGCGCGGCCGCTCGGTTTCACACAGCAGTCCGGCGGGATTCATGCTGGTACAGTTAGACAAACTGCGTTTCCTTCAAGTAAATCCTTCTGGATGTGATCGGTCATCAGTTGAAGGCTGTCCGTGCGGTGTGTGTGTGTGTGTGTGTGTGTGTGGTCAGTTACCGCCTGGTTTCACTACCAGCCATGCCCATGTCCGATGAAGTCATCCAATATTACTGGGCTGTTAAAGGGAACATGACACTTCACTTCCACCACGAGGCGCTCAGTGACTCTGGAAGACATTTCCTCATTGAGGTTCATTCAAATCTCATGGTGTTTTTTGTCTTACATGAGACATCTGTAGTTTAGAAAGTATCATCTTATAAATGCCCCAGATTGATTTCTGACATAAAAGTGAAAACTGCTTCATTAGTCTTTGTAATAATGTTGTTTAATGCAGCGTCGTATGATCACCGCAAACGGCTGTGATTGGTCCGTCCTGTTTTACCGCTGAGAAAAGGAACAGGTGTCATGTGACCTTCGCCGCTTGTGCCCGTTCTGGACTATAATTTACTGATTTGTGTTGAAATAAGGAGATGTTTTAATAGATGCTGAATTGAATGGTTGCACAGAATTACAAGTAGAACTATTATTTGATACTGACCAATAAGACCAGACCGCTAAGCCCCGACCATTGTCGCATCCCTGCTTTACTGCTGAACGCCATTCTACCTCCTATTTCTGTTTAAATATGGTTTCGCTTCTGAACGTTGCTGCTGCGTCACGCTGCGCGCGCAAACTCCGCCAAACTTGTAAACAACGTCATCATTAATTGCAAATTCTGTAAAAACAAAAAAAACAAAATTCTGATGTAGTAGCTAGAAATTAGTGTATGGTGACTCTTTGAAAACCGACTCTTTTGCTATTTACTTTATTACTACTCCTTGCAACAAAGTACATTAAAGGCACAATATGTAATTTTTCACCTCTAGTGGTCGCCTATTCAAAACAAAGGCGTAGCCAGATGATGACAAGATTGAGCGTGAAATACTGGGAGATGTAAACGTCACCTCACAGCCGGTGGAAAAGAATCAGGACGGGAATAATGTTAATGGATGAGATTATTAACGGTAGTATGAAGCAGGGCCAATTGTTGTGGAGCTGAACGAGGCCGCTGGAGCAATTGCTAATGAGAGACGTTAATTTTAACATATTGTATTATATTAAATGTTTATTGTATCAATAAGAAAAACTTTGCATGATGGAGAAAATTGGGTATGACATCATTGACGGTCTGTGTCCTGGTTAAAATTGCTTATAATTACTAAGTAATTAACTAATTTTCCCTCAGGAAAAAAGTAACATAAGGGATTACTCTTAATAATCTCCCTTTCTGGAATTTAATTACAGCTACTTCTGATGTAATTGCATTAAACACAGTATAGACTATAGGACAATTATATATAAAACAATAGTGGATTTAACATTAAAATTAAATGTTAAAATGTAAATTTTTAATGTCCATTTCTCCCTTTACACACTTTGGTCCTCAAGAATAATTTATGCAATTGTATTGTTTATTTGAAAGAATCCCATGTTTTGTGTCCATCCCTGATCATCTGATTGAGGTTGATATGGGATTTAGAAAGTAACTAGTAACAAGTTATCCGTTACTTTTTAGAGAGAGTAATTAGTACAGTCATCTAATCACACTGTTAAAGATGTAATTAGTTGCAAGTAATTTATTACTTTATAGAGTAACTTACCCAGCACTGCTTAAAATATGCTTTAGTCCATTTCAGAATTTCCAACCCTCTTAGTTTGGATTGTTTTTTGCTCGTGAATGTTGTTTGTTGCAATATCAGTATTGATTTAGATGTATTCATGTTTACCAGTCGAAGGTCGTTGATATAGTGCAAGTCATTTGAAGAGGTCAAATGATATTGGAGTCAAAATATTGTAGTGACCACAAGGGGGAGCCAAACTCTTAAAAAACAACAACTCCAAAGTGCCGAGATGGTTGTTTTTCTCTGGCTTAATAAGAATATAAAACATATAGAAATACAATGAAGATCTCTTGGTAATTACTGGACCTGAACTGTTTTAGACAGTCAATATAAATGTTGATAAATGTCAATCATGTTTTGTCCGACCCGTCGCTCAGATGTGGCGGTTTCTGTTCATCTGGATTATTTCTTGACACCTCTTTTATTGATTCCTCGGCAACAATTTCCAGGGCCTCGTTCCCTTGAACTCTTCGGACTGATTCTCCTTTAGCAGCCAGGATCTCTTCGATGTTTCTATGGCAAATACAGAACACACACACAAGTCACCGTCACAATAAATTTTGTGTCATAAAGCTTTAGAGCTGGACTTTTCAAACTGGGGTTTAGAGAAAAACAGTGTAAAAAATTAATTTAATTTAAAATATTTAATTAATTTTAAAAAATATAATTTAATTTAATGTAAAATTAAATTTAGAAGTACAATTACAGGACTTTAGTAGAAAAAAGAAAACAAAAAGATTATATATATATATATATATATATATATATATATATATATATATAATATAATTTATTTAAAAAAATCTTCACATTTATAAAACTCAAGTTAATGTAATATATTTTTGTTCAATAATAATTTTATTTTAGACAGTTTAATGGTACTAATTAATATTAATGCAATAATTATAATTTTTATTTAATTAAAGTCAAACCTGCACACAGAGAAAGACCTTTTGTAACACAATACACATAACATCAAAATTCTATAAAAATGTATCAAAAATGAATATGCTTTTGGCTCAATTTTGCCGTATTGTTATTGCCACACCAGTTCATTGGTGTGTACAATAGTGTGCTGTGTGTTTGAGTGGGTATGTCTGTTTTGTATTCTTAATTTTTTCATGCGGTCCAATTTTACTCCATTGTGGCTGAATTATTGATTTTATTTCACACATTTGGAAAACCTTGCTTCACGTTCCAGTCACACTAGTTCATACATGTGTGTCTGTGTTGTCTGTTTTGCACATATTGATAATTAGTGTCAAACTGTTGGAAACTCAGAAGTGAAGACCAGGAGAACTTGGGATATATCTATCAAGCAGACGTTATTCTTTATTGAGAACACGTGCCGTCCGTAGCTGCAGTCATCAAGTGTAATTCAAAACTGTATTCACTGTAATTTAGCCACATTTCAGGGGGAGGGTGTTTTACACAGTAGAGGAGGAGACAATCTAAACAAAGGAATGCAAATGTTGGATAGGTAAAGGGACATACCCCCAGACATTTCAGTGTCACCTGTCCTAATCCTATCAGCATAACAATGGCATTCAAAGGCATGGATGCAAATCTCGTCACTCTGACAGTATTGCTCATACCTTCACATTATCAGAGACAAAAGCACAACTGTGCTCTGAACTTGTCATACTAAATAGTCAGAAGGTGCATAAAGCCAAAAGACTAATGTCTCAAACACATGGGCTGATTAGCTTGATCTTGTTAGAATGTAAAACACTATGTACATAACTTTTCATTTATATACTATTTAATTGGAGCTTTGATATAACAATGTATAAATTTGTAAAACCACAACCCCTTCATTGCTGTGCACTTTTTTCTGCATCGTGGCTGATTTGTTTATTGTACACACAAAAAAATTCTTGTTCATATTTTTGCCTATTTCCCATTAATTTCCCATGATGCTAATTTTAAACTACAAACAACACTATTGTGTAACACTAAGTGGTACTATTTTCACATCCATTTTGCTTTTTTGAGGTCACATATAGCGATTACTTCAAAGGTCAGAGTTTCGTAACATTTCGATGAAGTAGTGATTTTTTTAAATTCTAATTTTTTTTTTTTTGTAAGTAACCTAACAACACCAGAGGGTTAAAGGTACAATATGTACGTTTTTTTTTATTAAAATATCTAAAAACCAATAGAACAATGTTATTTATCTAGCTAACTTGTGTACTTACATTATCCCAACTGTCTAAATAAATGTTTAAATCCAGAGAAATAAGCAATTTTAACCAGGACATGGACCGTGTCTGTGCGTTGCCTATTAATGACATCACACAAAAATGTTCATAGAAACCATGGAAACGCCAAAGAAGCTTTCATATATTATGTGCTCTATTAGACAGGTGAGCAACCGTTTGGATACATTCATCGACAGAAAACTAATAATCATTGTTATATCGATCAACACAGTTAGTCTTATTGTTTAAATCTTGTTTTCTTGATTTACGTCGAGTACCATGTTTTTACCATGTCTAATACTGATCTAGCTCACTGCAGTGTGCAACAAGTGTCTATAGTAGCTGCCGAGCGTACACACAGAGTAGCATTATATCATAACTTTCAACACACTCAAATGTATATCTAAAATTATACAACAGCAGAAGCGGCGAATGTGGCATAATCAAGCTACGCATTTGTTATGAATAAGCCAACTCTAGCAATGAAAAATTACATATTGTGCCTTTAAGTAGCTTTTATAAACGTGCCTTGGAAAAAAAAGCATTACTAGTGTGTATCTTGAATCAAAACAATGGCACTAACATATATGCAAGTTGCTTTCAGTTCAAACATGTCCTGCTTTAAAGAAGTACAGTATGGAACCGCTTGCACAGCCCTATTTTCCCTAAAAAAATCCCATACACACCTTTTCCCCTCCAGGTCAGAGAACCAGTTCAGGTTATCAGCGATGACGTGGTGGTTGTTGCAGCCAGGACACGTTACTATGACGACACCCTTGTGATAGGCTATCTTGGATATTTTCTTCATGGAGCGAGTGGAGCACACCTAACGAGACAACACAGCCTGAGTTTTGTAAATAACTGAGCAATGTTATCTAATTAGGCTAGTCAACAGTTCCCCTAGCTGAAGAGTCACACACACATAAGTTATACTGAAGTATTTGATCTTACTTTGCAAGTGTACACCAGTTGGTAGTGCGTCGACTTCACCTGTCCAATGGCTTCAGTCCTGCACGCAGAGCTTGTGAAGCTCCTGCAGAAACTCAATCTGCCTCCATTCTGTGACGCCAGTGATGAATTAGTGAAGTGTAAAGAGGTGTTTGGGGCTGCTTTCTCTGCCTCCTCGTGTTTGGCTCGAGCGGGACCGTGTGTTTTGTGTACAGACAGACTTCCCGCACCACGTGATCTCGCTATTCTCGGTCTGAATAAAAAGAAAAATAATCGAGAGCCCATTATCGAAAGGTTGCTTATGTTTAACGCGATATCTCTCAAATGTCAAACAGTTGAATCACTCGTCGCTTGCTGATGACGTCAAACCTAAGCCCCGCCCATCATGTTTATTTACCAGTGACATGTGGATTACATCAGTTTGAGTTAAAAGATGGAAAGAATGGTTTTCAACTTTTTACTAAATACATGCAAATAATTGTTTTTGAAAGTTTTTTTTAAATCACAACAGAGAGCACAAAATAATCATACGCATGCGCGCATACAACAACTTAATAGTTGAATAATTATCCATTTTTTTAATGGGCAGATAATACACGTAATATCTTCCTGGGGGCCACTGACATTATATTTTAGTGAATTTTTCTGGCATCATACATGTCACGAAAATAGACTGTAAAAAAATGACTGACATCAAATGTATCACTCTTATGGAAATTATGTAATTATCATTTAAATCTGAATCAGGTTCAGATTGTTTGTCATAAATCAACATATCAGGAAAATGTTATGGGGTTTCTAATCAAAATATTACTTTCTGTTATAAACAGGGCATTTATTTCATGTGTCCTTCTCAATAGGACACCGGGACTTAAGACATGTTTATCAGGCATTTTAGGAGACACAATGAGTGAATAGGGAAAGAAATTACATATCAATGATCCTATAAAATATTAGATATTATTATCAAAATGTTGCCAACTACTCCGATTATTACACTCCTTTTTTCATTAGCCTACATGTTGCTCCAAGAACATTTTAATATGCAAATTAGATCCAGTGTATAAATACATTGCATTGAATGTGAAAACCCATGGCCATGTTTACACACATAGCCATTAGATAGCATATCAATTAATTCTGTTATATTTTTCATAAATTAGTTTAGAATCATCTTTAACCAATGGTGGGTTAATTATTTGAGTCCCAGGGTCCACGTACGAGGATATACCATAACATATGAATAAAATATATTTATTCAACAACAACAACAAAAAGTAATGTTCTAAACAATGTAATGACATGTAAACAATGTAATGACATTGTAAAAAATACCAAATTTACACGACTTTGTTTTCCTGGGTCGTTTCCTATAGATATATGACTTACGGTATGTGCTTGGTGGCTTGTATATCCCAAACTTTGCTCACAGTGGTGTTTCAATGACAGCATGCACTGATAGCCAGCACGAGGAGTCTTTAAAGTAACATAGTCCTGCATTATAAACAAACCTAACGATAACGGTGGTGAAATGGTCTTATAGCCTACGCACCACACGCAAGCCTAAGCCTATTTTAGGTGAATATACTGTATCATGCTATTATTATTGATTCATCATATTAGTAATCAGTGGTGAAACATCCCGCGGAAAATGTTGTAACATCTGCTTTCCTTTTTAGCCTTTGATGAGAACCTCATGATGTCATAGACAGTAACGTCATATTTCCGTTATTCAACAGTTGTGACTTCTCTTGACTTCCCGCGCGCGGCCTGTGTCTTGCGACAGTTGCTTCGGTTACAGTTACAGTAAACGGTCAGACGACCTTCATCTCACAAGGATAGTCTGCACCGTCCGCTCCACCCTGCGTCAAAGTCACGCCCGCGTGTGCGGTATCAGCGCGGCCCCAGTCAACGCGCCCGGTCGCGCCGCAGTACGAAATACAAATTATACTATGGCTAAGGATAATTCTCATGAATATTAATTAACTCGTGTTGACGTTAACTGTCACGTTCTTGGAGTGTCCGTCACGTAACGTCATTAATTATTCATGATCCCGGCTTTCTGACCTGAGCGAATGCAGATGTGTGAGATATTCATGTTATTTAAAAAAAAGTCACTACGAAAATTCAGGAAAATTCAGGGGAAAAAAAGCTTTAAATTATATTTAATCATTAAAGAAAAGGCCCATACATTTTAGATACGTTTTTTAAATTGCTTATAAAATTATATAAAACTCAGAGAAGGTTAACAACAATATCTAAGACTTATCAAATTGGGAAAATCAGAACCTAGAATCAAATGAGTTGTATTTAAATGATAGATATTTTAAATAATATAATATTTTATAATATATATATCTCACACATCTGCATTCGCTCAGGTCAGAAAGCCGGGATCATTTTATTTATATATATATATATATATATATATATATATATATATATATATATATATATATATATATATATATATATATATATATATATATATATATATATATACATATATATATATATATATATATATATATATATATATATATATATATATATAAATAAAATACCTTATTTATATATATATATATATATATATATATATATATATATATAAATATAAATATAACTTAAATATATATATAACTTAAAACTTAATTATATATAAAATATATATATTTAAGTTTTATATATAATATTATATATATAATATTATATATAATAGAATATATATATATATTATATATTCTATTATATATAATATTATATATATAATATTATATATAAAACTTAAATATATATATATATATATATATATATATATATATATATATATATATATAAGGTATTTTATTTATATAATTTATAATTTATTTAAAATCTATAGAATTTAAACTTAAATTATTGTATTTAAATGATATAGAATTTAAATAAGTTATATAAATTATATAAATAAAATCATTTATTTTATTTGTATACTTTTTTAATTTATATCATTTTTTAAAAATCTGGATAATTTAAATTTATATTATTGTATTTAAATTATATAGATATATTTAAATAAATTCTATCAATAAAATAGATATTGATAGAATATATATTGGCTATAATATGATATATATATATATATATATATATATATATATATATATATATATATATATATATATATATATATATATATATATATATATATATATATATATATATATATACATATACATAGATATACATATATATATATATATATATATATATATATATATATATATATATATATATATATACGTTATACAATATGAATTATATAAAACTCACTTAAGTAAATATCATAGGTTAGAAATAATACGGCAAAAATCAGGCGATCAGAATCATAATTCATGAATCAGAGATTTTAAAGTAAATGTACCTAATGTAATAAACTAACTTTGCAGTGCTTCGGCACTTTGTCATGCAAATGAATCTCCGTTCAGTTGAATAGATTCGTCGATCCACAGTCAGACCGGGGCCCGCGGGGTTTCTTTCAGCCAATCAGGATTGGCCTGGCGGGCAAACGCAAAGTTATGGCATTAATGTTAATGAGCCAAGCCTTCGCTGTAGTAGGATTCGAACCAGACGCATCCCGGGAGGCTCAGCTGACGCGTATTCCTGGGCGTGGCTTAGCCGCGTTCCTCAACTCTTTCCTCGGGCTGCGGAGTGCGAGGCTGCCGCTGTGGATCGAGGACCGGAGGAAAGACATGTATCAGTTATGCGCCACAGGAGCCAGAGATCCACTCAGTAACGAGGCCGGTGAGTTGCGTCCGATGTGTGTGTGTGAGTGTGTTTCTCAGGGGTTTGGATGTGTTCAGGGTGTGTTCGACAACACAAAAGGCTTTTAGGAGACCATCAAGACAAGCTTTAATTTTCCACCCACGGAAAATCATTAAACTGCAGGCCAAGGACTGACTGAGTGTGTGCGCTTAACTTTTGTGCGTCTTGAGTTAGTCTATAAATGAATGAATTGTTGTGTTTCGGTGCGTGTGATTTTCGCTATCCACTGCGTGTTTCCTGTGGTTGAGTCTGGATCTGGATCTGATCTCATGTAATTTTATAGGGCCCCCTAAACTAGGGCTTTTCAAAGTGGGGTCTGCATGTGAGCACTAAGGAGTCAATGCAAAAGTTCAGAGAAAAACTGTGTAAAATAAATAAATACATAATAAAAATAAGATGAAACTAGCTAAATAAAATGGATTAAAGTCAATAACAAACTGGCTAAAGTAAATAAATAATAGAAAGTAAAATTACACATTTTTACAGTATAAATTGGATCTTTACACATGTTGCTGCCTTTTTACGTTTTAGTTTGGGGGTCCCCTTGCACGGGGGTCTGTGGCATATAAAAGTGATCCATTACAGCCTGATATTGATTATCCAGCCTCTCAGACCAATTAGAGCTGTGTTTTTCTCCACTTACTGTAGTATTAAAACGTTTTTTGGACACTCCCTGTTGGGTGTGTTGTGGGTTAGTGGTTAAAAATCTAGGCTAGTAACCTGTTGGTTGTTTAAACCTCATAATAGGGCACCGCCATTGTGCAACTGAGAGGGTTTGTTTTTCACACAAAGCTGCCATATTGCTTCAGAAGACAGTACAGAAGTGTCATGGACTACTTTTCCATCATTCACGTTAGTTTTATATAGAGCATTTTGTCATATAGTGTTTGCTTTGGATGAGGATTTAATGCTGAGCCGAAGGCGAGAGATGTGTGTTTTGAACAAGTGCAGGCCTGATGTTTTTCTCCACGCGTGTGAAGGTGCGTTTGCTAGCTGGAGCAGGAAGCATGTGTCCCAGGAAGCATGGTTGATCTGAGCAGGACACACCCGTCGTAATTGACTGGCTGCAGTTTGGGATGTAAAACCCAAAGCCCGCATGTCTGTGGGACGCCTCACACAAGACCTATGACCCCATAAACCCACCAAATGCCCCTTTTCTAGCTTCTGTGAAAGAGACGAATGCATAAACAGAATGGTTACACAAACACAAACTGATGTCTGATTGAATGATTCATTCCTTTAAGTCGGATCTTTTAGTTAATTGAAGTATTCCAGGTCTTAAAATGATTCATTCAGGAATCGGATTGATCTGGTTCTCGAGGTCTCTGTGACTGCCTATGCGCATTTTATATAAATAAACTATATAGTACACTTATCAGGGCTCGACATTGTCGTGTAATGTGCTTGATTGTTCATTCCCTTGTCCGAGTAAAAAAGTTGCTTGTCCAGAGATTTTTATTTTATTTTTTTGTGATGTAAAAAATAATTTATTCTGAAGCAACATATTTAAATCTGCATTTATATTTACCCCAAGGTATTTTTTTTTACATTTTTAAAAAAGGCATTCCCCCCTAATGTTGTTAAATTTATGCTTCATCTTTTATTTCAAATTCTTAAATTTGAACAATAAATCAAATTAGTATATTAAGACACCGGCAAGTTTACCAATTTACACAAATGTACATCTCCAGCACATTTTATATATACCCAAAAATCAAACAAGGTTCACTTCACTTCATTTTCACGTCTGTCAAAAATTTAGGCTGGCAGTCGGATGGGATATTAGAACCAAAAACATGCTATATATATCAGGGCTGGGCGATATGGCCAAAATTTCATATCCCGATATAGCTCATTTGATATCCTGATATTGCTGATAACGATATAGCAGTTTTTCAGTTTATGAATAGTCTATACAAAATTGCAATGTGGAAATGCAGTTTGAAATGATATACAAAACAAATAAAGGTAGTATGGACTACATTTTTATTTTATTTCGAACCTTTTTTTCAAGCAAGACTGTTGGTTAAGTTAACACCTGCCATTAAAATATTTCAACATATAGCAGCAGCCAACTTTTAACAGTAACACCACCCAGACTTCTCTTGCAGCATCATGTAGGTGTAAAGATGTTTCCAAGTAGTATTCTTATAGAGCAGGCAATAGAAAGCAACTCGGATCGAGTGTTTGCACCAACTCACAAAACCGGCGTTTCTCGACCGTGTAGATTGGAACCATATCTTTGCAGATATGCTTGGCAACCGCAGAAGTGATCTCCTTCCATCTGCGGGAGCTCTGGCTATATGGTGTGCCACACGTAAAAGCCTGTTGCAGCGGCTGTGTCCGGTGTTTGTTTAGAGCGCAAACGATAAAGCCTTATATGAAACGATAGACATTTTATATCGTCCAGACGATATATTTCGTCATATCGCCCAACCCTTATATATATATATATATAGAGAGAGAGAGAGAGAGAGAGAGAGAGAGAGAGAGAGAGAGAGAGAGAGAGAGCTAACTTTGCAGAGCTTTTTGTAAGGAACAGAACAGACCATAATTTAGTTCATTGCTCAGGTAATATCGCCCTTGTTTGTGGGAGAAATACAAACGTCTGATTCGTGACTGAATCATTCTTTTGATTCTGATCTTTTCTATGAATTGGTTTATTCCAGTTCTCCAAACCACTCTGAATGAAATATTGACAAATTAGATTAATCATGTTCCTTGGTTCTCTTGAATCTGTAATGCCCTGTCCCGTAGACTTCCATTACTGTAGAATGATGTTTTGTTTTTACAAACTAAGTGTCCAGATTGTCATCTGTGGTAATTGAAATTATAGATAGAGCTTTTTATTTCACTTTCCACTGCTGAAAGTGCAGTTTTATATCAAAGTGCACGTTTAATTGCTTTGAGTGGTCAAATCTCCTCCATCAGTATAGCACTAGAGTCCGTTTCTCTGGTATTTTGAATTAGAGAAATAGTGAGGGTTTATTTGAGTGTCATTATGAGTGAAGCCCTTTCAGCTGAGGAGCCATAGGAGTTCAACACGCAAAGACAATTTAACATGTTAAACCCTCATTACTCTCTGTAACTTTTTTTGACAGGACAGAGTGTGATGGTCATAGAGATGATGCTCTAGTGTGTGTGTTTGGGTGATGTCCGTCTTTAACACCAGCCGTTAGCAGCAGATGGGCACAGTATGCCCTTGGGGGGAACAGTGAGTTAAACAACAGACCCTTTGTGTGTGTTTGCGAGACGCACCTGGATTTCATGGGACTCAGGAGTCAGGACAAAATGTTGTGTGGAGAAGAGTTTGTTTCATGTGTTCACTCACAGGCTTAAAAAGCTAAAGTTAAAACAGGTCAGACACATGAGATATTGTCAATATGTTCTTTTTTCCAGAAAAGCGCAGTTTTAGAGAGCTCTAATTATTAATGATGTGTAATGTGTTAGGCAGTTTTTCCAAAATAACAATATAGCCATTGTTGTGAGGATAGAAATATGCATACATTTGAAATAATTTGCAAAAATAGAGACAGCAGACCTGTGCAAGGGCTATTCCAGACATGTCCAGTCCACGAAAACAAACCTATTTCTTTCTGCCTTAATTTTTTTCTTGATAACTGATAGTTCCACATTTGATTATTGGTGGCAAGTTATAGGCAACTGTAATCCAAATATCTGTCTAAGAAGAGATGTTATTATTATTTATATATATATATATATATTAGGGCCGGGACTCGATTAAAAAAATTAATCTAATTAATTAGAGGCTTTGTAATTAATTAATCGAAATTAATCGCATTTTAATCGCATATAAATATTTTACCTGAGAACAATGAGAAGTAATTTTTCACATGTATTTTTAGTATACCATTGAATAATGACTGAATACATAAGCTTAAACAACAAAAAATGGTTTATTTATTTCAGTCCAGCAGACCAGCGCAATGTTTGCCATTAAGTTTAGCAAAAGCATATTTGTGATATTTGAGGCTCGATGTGCTGCGGTAATACGCAAATTCCTTGTTGTATAGCTTGCACACAACCCTGCTCTTGACGACGCTTCCGTTCTTTCGTTTTTTAAAACAAAATTTCCCGTCCACGGGGCCGAGCAAAGCGGTCTCATCAGCTTCTTCGGTCATGTTCACTCATGCCCTGCGTCTCAATCAGCTCCCTAGTTCCCTAGTCAGGGCACTGATCAGGACATAAGTCAATGGGCTGACTCCCTGATCAGTGCCCTGACTACTGAACTAGGGAGCTGATTGAGACGCACCCATGGTTTGTTGTTGTCTTGACTCCGGAGCGCTAGTTGGTGTTCCAGTATAATCGGTCCGTCGAAACTCATTCATTGAAAAACGTTCCGCGGTGCAAAAATAATTGCGGTTAAATTTTTAATTTTTTTGCGTAATTAATTAACGCGTTAAAGTCACGTAATTAATTAATCTTAATTAACGCGTTAAAGTCCCGGCCCTAATATATATATATATATATATATATATATACATATATACATATATACATACATACATATATATATATTAGTGCTGCAACGACGCGTCAACGTCATTGATTACGTCGACTACAAAAATACGTTGACGTGCGTGAAATGCGTCGACGCGTCACACTGTTTACATCTCGTGTAATGGCATACAGGGAATGGAGAAAGTTGCATTCTATCACAAAAACAGAGACCACTGTTATCAAAAGTATGGGAATACTTTAAACAGAGGACAAATAAAATGGCCCTTTGTTCCCTTTGCAAAACCGATATGGTGTACCACGGCAGCACAACTGCGATGCGTGAGCACCTCAGAGGAAAACATCTCGGCGCTCTCCGGTGTTACAGTTTAACTGGTTTCCGTGTGATCTGGTGACCAACGTCCTGTTCAGGTCTGATATTCTTGCGCTTGCGGCATTCTGAGAAGTTGAGATGTTTTTAACTCGATGCAATGCGGACGCGCCTGGAAAAAACGAGGGGACATTCTAAAACGCTTAACGTGAAAAACGCTTAATGTGGCTTAATGCACTAAGACAGTGTTAAAAACACACCAAACTCAGGAAATATCATATTAATGAGGTATACTATGTACAAAAATTCAGCTCCAGGTCTCTGGAAACCATGCTAAACCATAGCAGAACCCTGACTACTTTTTTTGGTTTGTGATGCTAATGGGTCCTGCACACTGTGCGGTTTTTCAAAATCCTTTGCGAATGTCCCTTGTCAGACTGTACGAACATGATCGCCATGTCACACTGTAAGATCTCAGTTGACATTAATGTCAGACTGCACGATAGTTAAGGCGCGCTAAAAACGGACGCGCGCAAGAAAACTCACCCGGAGTTTTATATCATCAATGAATGACGCGTTCAGTGACAGTGAGCTGAATTACACACGGGACTGAAATGCTGGCTACAAAGAAATCTCTAGTACTCGTTTTGGTCATAGTTTGTCTTGAAAAACGGAGATATTTGACGGTCGTCGTAGGAGAAGTCACACTGCAGGATTCTGTGCCAAATCTTCTGACACTGCCAGAATTTCGTCTGAGGTAAAATTTGATCGCAGCGCTCATTAATCGGCTGCCGGTGAACATGTCAAACTAACGACCAAAGACGTCAGATTTTAGCCTAGGATCTGAGGAATCTTTTAGGATTTGCTAAATTTGTCCCAGACGGCCAAATCGTGGCCAAAATCGCACAGTGTGCACCCGGCTTAAAGAACATTTCATGACGTCTCAGACAACTGTAAATTTATGGCTACTGTGGTTTAATTATAAACGCTATCATAAACTCATATTTACCATAGTAAAATAATTGTATGCCTCTTTATTATTTTATACTGTAAAAACTTCAACCACATTGTTTGAAAATGAATAAAGGTTGAAATATTATATTAGAAGTTGTACTTATATTTTTTTTGTAAAGTTATCCAAAGGACTCATGAGCTAATTACAAAAAAGAACATTAGATTAATGATTTATTGTAATAAAAATAATCGTTAGATTAGTCGACTAATTGAAAAAAATAATCGTTAGATTAGTTGACAGAAAAAATAATCATTAGTTGCAGCTCTAATATATATATATATTGATCAAAATGTGAACCAAAAAGGTTATTTGTCCAATAATTATCAATATTTTTTGCTTTAGAAGTTTCTTTGCCATATAGTGAACAAGATTTTCCATTTAAAGAAGGTTTTTGCCATGTAGCAAGTTTTTTGCAGCAATTTATTTATCTATTTTACAAGAAAATCTGTCTCATTCTGATCTAGACGTCTCACGATGAAGGTTCTCTGTCATAATCATAACCATATCTTGTCCTGTGTTTGTTGTGGCAATCCAGGGGAGCACAGACTGTAATGCACATAAATCTAACGGTCTGTTATTATGACAATGTTCAGATTCAGAGAAATAGGAACTAACAGAGAATACAGTTTCTCTTTTGTTCCAGCTTTCCTGTTGATGGGCTTTTTTCAGCTCGATGACGTTGCTTTCTAGAGGTTATGAGAGAAGTCAATGCTGCTTACTTTGTACAAGTATTTATAACATGCGTTTACTTTATGAGGGAAAGAATTTCGTTTTTATGCTGTATGAAGTATGACCCTCATTACTGTGATGAGGAATGGGGTGTTTTGTGTGGAAGCCAGAACACTGAGGAAAATGTCAAGTGTAGTTACATTCAAAGAAAGAAGCTTTTATCTCACACAAGCTCACGGTAAATGGAGAGAATGAGTGTGTGTACACTTGCATTGCATTGCTAAAGATTATTGTGATGGAACAGACGTCTCATGGACGGCCAGCGCTAGTCTAGACTGGATCAGTAGACGAAGCCGGACAGAGACAAACACACTCGGTTGGCCTTGTGTTAAAACAACACGTCTCCAATCGCTCCTAAAGGAAAGAATCTGATCCTCAATGCACACAAACAGACGGCATCTTCTGTCTACTCTCTGAAGGATATGAGGAAGTTGTCAGCGTAGAAGACGCTTTTGAAATAAGGGCCTCCAGCTTTGTGAAGAAGGTGGTTGTGTGGTATATGTGTGCGTACAAAGGTTTGTGTTTGTTAATTGTTAATAGACTTTCAGCCGAGACACGTTATGCTTTTAGTTTTTCAAAGGAATATTTTGCCTAAAAATTTAATTGAGATGGATATGAAAAGTGTATTAGATAATAATATCCTTAAATCTAGTGCACAAATATTGTCTACTTTTACACTTCTGCCACTTTAGGAGCTTGTAACTTTCATTATATGGGAAAGAGGTGGGGAGTAAAGATAATATAGGGTCATTTGAGATGGACAGATTTGTAATTTGGGTGAGTTATTCCTTGAAGTTATTGTTTTTATGTGCTTTATTTCAGTTTTCCAGGTGTTTGTCCCACTCCCACAGGTGTTATATTCTTCTTCAGTGCGTTTCTAAATGACTGTAGGTGTGAGTGTGACTTTGTGGAGGATCTGAATGTGAATGATGTGTGAATTGTTGGTCATAGAGTGTAAGTATGTGTTTTTATTTTTGGTGAATCGTGTGTGAATATTCAGATGGTGTGTGTCTGGGAGATAAGGAGGTGTTAATGTAAATAGGGTGTTGTGTGAGTAGTTGACAAGGAATTGGTTTAGGGTTTCTAGTTTTAGCTTTAGCATATGGTTACAGTGGTTGAATACTGGTCATTGTTAACTAAAACTGCTAAAAAAAAATGTTCACTGAAAAAAAAATAAGCGAAAAACTTAAGTAATGTTGCTTTGACAACTAAATTACAATACTAAATTTGCTGAAACTACAACTGTAAAAAAAAACTTGCTAAATAAAATTGATTTCTTTAAAAAAGAAAAAAAAGAAGTAATGACCGACCCCAAACGTTTGAACCATATGTATATTGTTGCAAAAGATTTGTATTTTGAATAAATGCTGTTTTTTGTTGGGGTTTTTTACGTTTTATTAATCAAAGACCCCTGAAAAAAAGGTACTAAATGTTATTAAAAAATATTAATAAACGCAACAGTTTCCAAAAGGATGATTTTTGAAGGATCATGTGACACTGAAGACTGGAGTAATGATGCTGAAAACTCAGCTTTGATCACAGGAATACATTACAAAGAAGTTTTCAATTGTAATAATATTTTACAATATTACTGTTTTACCCAGTATTTTGGATCAAATAAATGCTGCTTTAATGAGCATGAGCAGAAGAGATTTCATTAAAACGTTAAAAATAGTAATGTTTCCAAACTTTTTGACCAGTACTTTGAAATATTTGAAGAAGAGTGTCTTGGATTTCCTTTTTTCTACATTAATGTGAATTCCCGAATCCAATGAGCACCTCCAAACATCTCGCTGAACTCCCTGAGCACCCTAGACTTTTTTGTATTTCCAAAATATAAATAGTATTTATATATAAATGCAAAAAAAGGCATGTAACAAAATTAGGCTACTAAACTTAAACAAGCATTTACATGAAAACTTCATAAAAAAATAAAAGCCAATTCAAAGTATTAATACTATAATAGTATATAAATAATACTAAAATAACACGCTTACTAGTGTTAGGTATAATTTAAACTTGAGCATTTCCAATTCTGCTTATCAAGTTAAGTACCAAGTTTTGATTTAGAAAAAAGTTGTCAAAAATGATATGTAAAAAATGATAAACATATTTATCCTGTCTTATTTATTAAAGGACAACTCCGGTGAGAAATGAACCTAGGGGTAATTAACAGATGGTTACAGATAGGGTTGGGCATCGTTTTGATTTGAACGATTCTGATTCCGATTCTTACTTTCGATTCCGGTTCTTTTCGATTCTCGATTCCGATTCTTTGAGGGGTGGAGTCAAAACATGACACATCGATATTCAATGCTATTTTCAATATTTTTCGCTGCATATACTGTCAATTAGAAAATATATATTTTTTGTCTGTCTTTTGAAAGTCTAGGCAATCAAAAATTTCTTCTGAAGAGATCACTTTATATGATAAAGCTTTTAAGCTTTTTCTCTTATATAAACATTGATCAATTACTATTAAAATTATCTCACAAATATTTGCTAACTCAATGTATTTTTTACAACGGGGTAATTATGTTGCAATAGCTTACACACAGCACAAGTAAGCTTGATTTCGAATGGTAAATTGAATTTAAAAAGACGACTAAACAGTAATTACATAAGAACAAATAAACATATTACAAAAAATAGCACAAATAAATAAAATAGAATAAAATATATAAATGAAATAGACTGCTTTATTTTTTCAGGTAGGTCTAAAATTCAGGTAAGAAACTGAATTAAAAAACGCAAAGTGGCTAATTAAATTTAAAATAACATTGGATAATGTTTTTTGTAGTTTGACTTTGAATAACAAATGACTGCTGTCCCTTTAAGAACTGCGGCACTCATGGATCCTGAACACTGTTTCTGTTACTCATTCTTCATTTCTTCCTGAATTGTTCACGACTTCTGTTTACATTAATACTCTTCTAAATGTGCACGGATAATTTGTTTGAGTGTATTTGACCAATAATAAGCTGTAAAAAGAAGCGAATATTTGCACTTGTATGCCAGGGGCGGCTTTATTACGGTAGGCTATGTGTGTGTGTGCGCTTCAGATGTGAGCTTGAAATCTGAGGGATTCGTAGAATTATGTGCAATCCCGCGCGAAATTCAGATCGATCACACACACTAACACTAACACGCTGTCGTAAGGAAAAGTCCAGCAGATCGCGCGTCCGTCGTGTTCAGAGGGTTAACCGGGCTGAGTGAGAATATGCGGCTGCGTGTCAACTCGCTGTCGGTCAGAGAAGGAGAGGAGAGGACAGCGGGGCTGGGATCGATACTGTAGAAACTGAGCAGGCTATCGTATCTTTTCAGATATTTCAGTATCTATATTTTTGACAACACTAGTTGCACTGTTTCGACCCAGGCTTTTTAAAAGTGAAATAAATCCACACTTCAGAGCGCCGTTTACCGGACTTCCATGGCTAAAAGAACAGGCGGGCGCGCACCGGAAATCAGGTGGCCATGGTAACCAAAACTTGCGCGTTTGGAACCGAAGATCGGAACCGAAAACAAATTTTCTAAACGATTCCGATGGAATCGTTATTTTTGAAACGGTTCCAAGTTGGAACCGGTTCTCGATGCCCAACCCTAGTTACAGATTAGATCGTTCTCTGGGATGCGTTTTCATCGAAATCGAATGTAAGGAGTTTTATCTTTAAAAACAGATTAGCTTATAACACTAGTCTATGGGGCACAGGGTAGTGAAATTAAATCGCTAGTTAATACGACTAACACGGCTCAAAATAGCCTCACACTAACACGACAGCATAATGAGGGTCCCTACATGCAAACCGAAGCATTGAGAACTTTGTAAGAGTACAAACAGTTTAATAAGAAGATACGTTGTAAACATAGTGCCTTGCGAGTTCACGGACAGCAGCCATCTTGGATAACAGTCTCGACTCATCGAGCGACGAGAGCTCTGCTAAGTGATGAACTGTGACTTGGAATCTCACATGGTCCGTTGTTTCCGGAAGAAAACACTGAACACAACAGAGAAAATAAATAAATAAAAATAAAAATTTCCATGTTATTATATTTCACAAACCTAATTTCTATCGACCAGCTCGCTTAGAACAGCGCTCGTAGATCGATTCGTCAAGACTGTTTTCCAAGATGGCGCCTGTCCGTGAACGCATAAGGCACTATGTTTACAACGTATCTTCTTATTAAACTGTTTGTACTCTTACAAAGTTCTCAATGCTTCGGTTTGCATGTAGGGACCCTCATTATGCTACCGTGTTAATGTGAGGCTATTTTCTCCGTGTGTACGGAGCCTTATTTTTATAACAAGTATAACTGATTTGATTCCCAACCCTAACTCTTATTAGCCAAAGTTATAGTGATATTCTAGTCTTCAGAAATCACTTGAGTTTGAGCGTTTTCTGCTCTTTAGTCAAGTAACAGCACACCTCTTGAGCTCTACAAATGCAAATCTAACCAGAGTTTAATGGGCCCTTAAAGGGGCCCTGCATAGACAGAGGGGGTGTTTCGCATTAAAAGGGTATATATTTGCATTTCAGAAAATGCTGCCCAATGGCTTTAGGTAGTTGACTAAATTAGCAACACAATATAATATTTTAAGTCATCTTTGACCGTGTTGTATATTCCCTTGAGGATGTTTTGAAGCGGAGCTGCTCTATAGTAACTTGGAGGCGTTTCAGCCCAATGTGGAATTTTTACAAGGTCTCTCAATAAACAATCGCTGGGGCCTTTTCTGTATTTTCACTCCAGCTCCTGAATGCCAAACGGAAAATTCCCAGCCTTTCCTAGTCTAACTATAGATGTTAGCGGGGCGATTCTCGATTTCTACTGAGTCACTGATTCCAGACTCCTCATCGTGCACACGCATAAGGCCTACACAGACGCCCGTGTGCTGTCTGTGGTCGTCTAAACGCTGGAATGATTGATTTTGGGAGGGAAATTACAGTTATCTGTCTGGACGCCTCATTAAATCGCTTTTTCTTTGTTCATCTCTTCACTTGTGTTCTCTCTCCTGTTTCGCTCGTCGCTCCCATTAGCTTTTTCCCCAGCTAATAAGCTCAGCAGCTCTTTCTTTTTCTCTATCCCTCCTCTCCCTCTCTCCTCCCCTTTTTATTTTGGTCTGTTTCTCACATAATGATTTCATGTCTTGATGCTCGAGTCATATGGACTAATATATGGTGCTTTGACATTTATATTATGGGTAGTGTGTGTGTGTGTCGGCTCGTCCTTTAATGTGAATCATTCATTGTTTAACTTTCATTCTGTTAATGCACAATCATCCGGGGATTTTGTAGTCATGGGGCTGTGTGTGTCTTAATTCACATGCATATGCACTATAAATATGTTTCTTTAGTGTTGTCAAAATCTGTTGCATCGTACTGTTTGCAAATAAACATTTAGCTACATTACAAGTCTCTTATTACATTTATATAATCATTATTATATTAATCATGTTCATGTGCTTGTCCTTCGGACAAGTAAATCGTTCATTCACTTGTCCGAGTAAAACATTTGCTTGCCCGAAAAAAGTTTGATATTTTGTTTTATATATTATTATTTTATATATTATTTTGTTGTGTTGTAACTATAATTTATTTTGAAGCAATATTCTCACCAGTGTTCAATCAGCTTTGACATATTTAAATCTGCATATTTGTGAATTTAAAAAAAAATGTATTGAATCATTTCAAATGTGTGATGTTTATATTTTTTACCTTTTATAAAGGGCATTTCCCCCATAATCTTATCAAATATAGGCTATGCTTCAGGTTTAATTTTATGTTGTTCAATTTGATCAATACATTCAATTCAATTAAAAGACTTTAAGGGCTGTTAACAATAAAATTAAATAATTCAGACATAAACTGATTTAGTCAGTTTAAATTGACTAAATCAATTTATCTTTTGAATAGACAAAAAAGAAATGTTGCAAAGTGTGTGTACATGAAACTAAACCTCCAGTAGGTGGCAGCTGGTGGCCGTCTTAATGAGTGAGTCATTGAGTCGTTTATTCAAACGATTCATTCAAACACTGAATCGTTCAGTAACACACTTGTTGCTGTGAGACGCGTTACGGTTCTGCTGTGTGTGAACGCTTTTTGCTGCTGAAATCGAAACAAAAGCACTCAATATAGCATCTAAAATGTAAGTGACTTTAAGTGAATGTAAATGTAGGTGAAGTTTAATTAATTGTTTATGAAATTGTCATATGAAAGCAGTGTCATTTTCAGTCGTGATGGTAATTTCTCCTCCGGAGGCTGCACGAGCGTCAACAGCGCGACCTTGTTATCGTCAGTTCATCATATATTATCCACCATTATCGATCGTCACTTACACTAAATGAATGCACAATCATTCTTGCATTTTGGTGATTCGCTAGCTATTTTTTGTTTTAATCCGGCTCTTGTCCGTCGGGCAAGTAAAATTCTCTTTCACTTGTCCCTTCAAAAAATCCACTTGTCCTGGACAAGCGTTAATGTCGAGCTCTGTTATCTCAGTTACGCCTTTTTTCCCCCTCTTAGAATTGCGAGAACTTTATCAACCCGTACCCATACCCCGTTTGGACTTTATAACTCACAATTGTGAGATTTAAAGAGTCATGAAAATGTTCTTTTGCGGTTTAATATTTACAGACACTAGGCTATATCATGATTTTGATTTAATTGTACTGCGTTTTGTTTATTCATCAAAAATGTGACATTCTCTGACATTCTGCGTCATACGTTTTGTTTTTCTGACTGGGTTCCACAATTCTGTCTGCTTTTTTTCCCTTGTGAAAATCAGAGCCCTATTTACAGTTTCAACACAAATATGAAACCAGCAAACAAATCCTCATATCAGAATGATTTCTGAAGGATCATGTGACTGAAGACTGGAGTAATGATGCTGAAAATTCAGCTTTGATCACAGGAATAAATCACATCAGTTTTACTGTTTTACCATATTTAGGATTAAATAAGTGCAGTATTATATAGACACACTTTTGAATTGTGGGCACTGGGCAATATTAGCTGAAAAGGAAGTTATATTTATGCATTTGGCAGATGCGTTTTATCCATCGCATTGCAGTGCATTCAGCTTGCATTCTTTTTTTAATCAGTTCATGCATTCCCAGGAACCTTTGATCTATAGGAATGAATGCAAACTAGCAAATAGTATTTCATCCTGTTTTCAGCGTGCTATGATTTGAGACACACTTTTAGTTTGTAGCGCAGCAGACGGACAGCAGCTGTTGTTAATTCGGAGCTGATGTTGAGCCCATACACAAACCTCTCTTGTGAATGGCCTTTATAACCCAAGCGTGCATCGTACGCACTGGGAATGAATGCTAAAATTAGGCACAACTTTGATTTTGCGTGCGCATTTGTGTTTTAACGGAGTTCCTGTGTAACTGTACTCGCACAAACACGCACAGCACAAAGTTTTGCTGACTCATTTCAGCCACTTCCTGTGTCCAGGATCTGAGCTCTGACTCACGGGTACTGTGAGAAAAAGACAACTGCTGTCAACCTGTGGACTTCGTTTGGTCTTCCTTATTACAAACTGATTTTTATGTCTAATCCAGGTTTGTGTCTTCTCGACGGTGACTCCTGTATATGTTCATTACACGAGTGTTGTTTGCTGGTTTTACAGCTGCAAAGAACACCCGTATTGGATTCAGAGCCTCCTTCAAATAGTGACTTTTGAATGTATAACAGCATGAATTAATAAGGCTATGTGCACTATGTAGTATTTTTGCAGTAAAATATCCAATAACCACTAGGCCGTGTTATATATTTTGTTCAGTTGAGTACTTACAATATCCCAAATGTTTCCAACTATTTGTAAATTGTGACAAGATTATGAGGACCCGGGACGTGTCAGCATAGCGTTTGAGGGAGTCGCCTGTCAATCGCGTCATATCTGCGTTACCCTCAGTTTTATTCTGCAGAAGCGCTTTTCTCTTAGCAGTGTGAACAAGTCACAGCAGCGCCGAGCGAACGCACAGAGTAACATCATAACATAATTTTAAACACACTTAAATGTGTTTGTATAACAATCACTCCAGCAGCCGTGCTCAGTGCCGCAACACTCGGTCCTGCTCTGCTTCATACAGTAACGTTAATAACCGCATCCATGAACATGATTTCTGCCCGAGTCCTATTTTCCACCGGCTGTGAGGTAAAAACCACATGTCCCAAGACGCTGCGCTCACACTTGGCGTCATCAAACTACGCCTTTGTTTTGAATAGGCGCCCTCTAGTGGACGAAAAGTTGCATAGTGCACCTTTAAAGTAACCTTTTTTTCATTTTGTCAAAACATTAAGTCTGTTGCTCCCCCTCCACTTTTTTTTTAAATTGATGTTATCTTATATCTAAAAACAATAAGTTGATCACAAAAAAAGAGAAAAAGACAGAAGAATAAATGGCAGGCCCTGAAAATGAGAGGGGTTGCAGACAGAACAAGGTTAATGTATAACACGTTTTTCTCACAATTTAGGAAGATTTCAGGAGAGCTTCAACATGAAATCAAAATGGCCTCTTCTATCTCTTTCTTCTGTTTACCGTTTTAACATTCCTGCTCTTACCATGAACATCTTAAAGGGATAGTTCACCCAAAAATGACCCCATGATTTACTCAACCTCAAGCCATCATAGGTGTATATGACTTTCTGCTTTCAGCCGAAAACAATCATCGTTGTGAGTTGTTAAGAAATATCCTTGGCTCTTCCAAGCTTTATAATGGGGGTGATCCATTAAAAGAATCCATGCGACTCCAGCGGGTTAGTAAAGGCCTTCAGAAGCAAAGCCAAGCATTTGTGTAAGAGAAATAGTAAGAAAATATCCAATATCTACTTTAAGATAAGCTTTATAAAGCTTAAAAGACTCAGATTGAGCTCAGAAAGACCATTCAATGCCCTTACAAAGCTGGGAATAGTTTGATAACTCTGATTGTGTTTGGATAATTTTCTTTATTATTTATTATATTTTATCTATAGGTATACATTTTGAAAATGTTAATAATTAAATGAAAGACTTAATCTACCTTATGCTAAATATTTTATGTAGTTTTAAGTAGACATTGACTTTTGCAAAAGTTTTAGAATTAGATGAAGCACTATATTTCTTTTTTATTTATTTATGTAATTATACACATTACCTTTTGCAAAAGACTGAGCATGATATGAAATGCCTAGAAAATGACCCTGTCTATGGAAATTACCTTTTACAAACTGTTATTTTATTGTAATTTATTGCAGAAAGGACCTTTTAGCGAACTGTTATTTTATTTTTAATTTATTTTTATTGCCTTTTAACAACAATTTAATTTAATTTATTGCAGACATTACCTTTTACTTTTATTTATAATTTTAATTTATTATAGAAATTACCTTTTACAAACTGTTATATTATTTTTATTTTTTATTTATTGTAGAAAATATATTTTTAAAACTTATTTTAATTTAATTTTATTGTAGAAATTGCAAACTGTTATTTTTTTTAAATTTAATGTACAAATTATATTTTTCAAACTTTATTTTATTTTTAACTTAATTTGAATTTATTGTAGAAATGAGCTTTTACAAACTGTTTTAAAATATGTATTTTTGTTTGATCCTTTTAGGTAGAAATGACGTGTGATTATTATCATGACAGTTTCCCTCTGGTTTGTCTCTGTCTGTCAGGTAAACTGTCATGATTCCCATCACTGAGCTGCGGTACTTTGCTGACACACAGCCGGCGTATCGAATTCTGAAGCCATGGTGGGACGTGTTCACCGACTACATCTCCATCGTCATGCTGATGATCGCGGTGTTCGGCGGCACGCTGCAGGTCACGCAGGACAAGATGATTTGCCTGCCGTGTAAATGGGTGGTCAACCAGACCTGCGAACAGCTCAACGTCAGCGTGCCGCTCAACCCCGAGCCCAAGGGCATCCAGTACGACCTGGACCGACACCAGTACAACTACGTGGACGCTGTGTGTTACGAGAACAAGCTGCACTGGTTCGCCAAGTACTTCCCGTATCTGGTGCTGCTGCACACGCTGATTTTTCTAGCATGCAGTAACTTCTGGTTTAAGTTTCCACGGACCAGTTCAAAGCTGGAGCACTTCGTGTCCATCCTGCTGAAGTGCTTCGACTCGCCCTGGACCACACGCGCGCTGTCGGAGACGGTGGTGGAGGAGAGCGACCCAAAGCCGGCGGGGAAGATGAACGGCTCGATGGATAAGAAGGCCTCCAGCATCAGTGACCAGGATGTGGAAGCGAGCGTTCCCATGCTGCAGAGGACCAAGTCCCGGATTGAGCAGGGCATCGTGGACCGCTCGGAGACGGGTGTCCTGGATAAGAAGGAGGGGGAGCAGGCCAAGGCACTGTTTGAGAAGGTGTGTGTGATCATTCAAGAGTTGGTCTTGAGTCACAAGCGGGATATCTAGTTATCAACGTTGTATTCCAAAACCTAGTGAACTGCCTCTGTAGTCAGCATTTTAAAGGGTTAGTTCACCCAAAAATGAAATTGATGTCCTTAATGACTCCCCCTAATGTCGTTCCACACCCGTAAGACCTCCGTTCATCTTCAGAACAGTTTAAGATATTTTATATTTAGTCCGACAGCCTATCTAAGTGAATGCACACTATACTGTCCATGTCCAGAAAGGGAATAAAAACATCATCAAAGAAGCATCGAAAATACATTTTTGGTCCAAAAATAACAAAAACTACGACTTTATTCAGCATTGTCTTCTCTTCCGTGTTTGTTTTCAAACCTCAAATAGATTCAAACGGTTATGAATCAGGGGATTGATTCATGATTCGGATCGTTTGTCAAACTGCTGAAATCACGTGACATTGGCGATCCAAATCATGAATCAATCCCCTGATTCATAACCGTTTGAATCTTTATTTGAGGTTTGAAAACAAACGCGGAAGAGAAGACAATGCTGAATAAAGTCGTAGTTTTTGTTATTTTTGGACCAAAAATGTATTTTCGATGCTTCTTTGATGATGTTTTTATTCCCTTTCTGGACATGGACAGTATAGTGTGAATAGACTGCATATGCTCTGGGACTAAAATCTAAAATATCTTAAACTGTGTTCTGAAGATGAACGGAGGTCTTACGGGTGTGGAACGACATTAGGGGGAGTCATTAAGGACATCAATTTCATTTTTGGGTGAACTAACCCTTTAAATATATTTATAATTTATAAATGTATATTTACTTCCTATACTAAAAACTATACATACCGGTATGTAATTTTGGGTTGAAATATAAGTGTTATTAAATATGTATTTATATTAATTATATTTTAGCCAGTAATTACTGTATTTTTTATTTCATTACTTAATTTAATTGTATTATTTTGTCACATTGTTAACTAGTAAATCATTTATGTGGATCTATTTCCGTTTCTTCTATGAAGCTGTCTATGTAGGTAGTAGACACCAGGTAGTTCGCTAGGTTTTTTTGAACAGAGCCCAAATATCCCGAATATATCACCTAATATCATCCTTCTCTTTTTGCAGGTGAAGAAGTTCCGTATCCATGTGGAGGAAGGCGACATTGTTCACCGCCTTTACATCCGGCAGATAATCATCAAAGTCTTCCAGTTCGTCATCATCTTCTGCTACACCATGTACTACGTTCACTACATCACGTTCAGCGTGACGTGCACCGTGGACATCGAGCGGCTGACGGGTTATCGCACATACCACTGCGCTCACCCCCTGGCCACGCTTTTTAAGATCCTAGCCTGCTTCTACATCAGCCTGGTGGTGGTTTACGGCCTCATATGCATGTACACGCTGTACTGGATTATTAGCCGTTCGCTAAAGCGTTACTCCTTCGAGTCCATCCGCGAGGAGAGCAGCTATAGCGACATCCCGGACGTGAAGAACGACTTTGCCTTCATGCTGCACATGATCGACCAGTACGACCCGCTGTACTCGAAGCGCTTCGCCGTGTTCCTGTCGGAGGTCAGCGAAAACAAACTGCGGCAGCTGAACCTCAACAACGAATGGACTCTGGAGAAACTCCGACAGAGGATAACCAAGAACTCGCAGGAGAAACTGGAGCTGCACCTCTTCATGCTGAGCGGGATTCCAGACACAGTGTTCGACCTGGTAGAACTGGAGGTGTGTGGGTTTGCATGCGTGAATGTTTGTATATACCAGCGACCTTCGAGTCACATGTTAGCAGGTTGTGCTTATAGGCCTGATGTAGACTTGCTGAATGTAGCCTGTTCTCTACTAAACTTCCACACAAGTAGAGCTGCACAATTAAGGCTGCGATTTCAGTTTTAAAATATATATGCGCTGTTTGTTCCACAAAGTGAAGCGTGGCGCTGTGTTCATTTACACGCAAGCGCTCATGATCCGGTGTTTTCAGTGTCTGGCTTAAAGGCACAGTATGTAATTTTTGCAGCTTGAGGTCGCTTATTCAAAACAAAGGCGTAGCTTGATGATGATGTGAACGAGTGGCATCATGGGAGTTTTAGTCTTGACTCTTGAATCTGAGAGACTCGAGCAGAAATCATGTTCATGAGAGAGTGACTGTATGAACGTTTTATTAACGTTACGGTGGTACGAAGCAGGATGCGTGAGAGCTCTTGGGAGCGAATGCTAATGAGAGAGAGCCGTCGAGAAACAGATCTCTGAGCTTTTATTCTGCTTATGCTGTGGTCGCCGCTTCCGCTCTTTCCGTTGTGTATGTGGTGTAGCGCAGCGCTGTTTTACGCGGTTAAAACTATCATACTAAACACATTTGAGTGTGTTAAGAGTTTTAAGGTTACTCTGTGCGTTTACTCGTTGGGCGCTATGAGAGACTTTGCAGTAATCTAGATTCATATTAGAATATCATATTAATAAAAACAGGATGACTAAATGACCATTGCTAAATGACATGCAATTAATTTTAATACGTATAATAGAAAAAGGCTCTGATTATGCTATATTATATTTAGTAGTGTTGTCTCTGAGGGATGGCAAAAACTATGCTCGCAGTGAAACAAGAAAACAAGCGATTCAAACTATAATACTAGCCATGATGTGCTATATAACAATGATTATTTTTCTGTTGATAAATGTATATACTAACAGTTTCTTGCCTATCTAATGATATTCATGTGTTTCCATATACCGTATTTTCCGGACTATAAGTCGCACTTTTTTTCATAGTTTGGCTGGTCCTGCGACTTATATATCAAATTTAATTCATACTGACTGACAAGAATAAACATATAGCCGCGAGAATGCGCTCTATGCTGCTCCTGTAGCCTAATATTTACTTATACACAACAACTTAGAAAGACTGAACACAAACAAAATGCTCCCATAAAGAAAATCTTATTCTGCAAAATACAAACAGCATGTAGTAAAACATGCAGCGGAGAACGATTCTCACAGCGTTCGTCTCGCGCGGCAGAGAGTTCAAGCCTCTATGGACTCGTTCCTTCAGATCTGGCCATCTTGCTTACAGTCCGCAAGTAGATTTCTTTTTCTTCTTCATCACAATTAAAGTAACCTCTGCTTTTCGCCAGTCCCTTACAAGTTTCTCACTCACTTCAAACTTTCTTTCTTCTGCTCGGGTTATGCAGTGAAGCGGGCACGAGCGAGTGCACGCGAGCAGGTGGTCGCATGCGCGCGCGGGTGCTCGCGTGCTGGCATGCGCGCGGCTCCAGCTCTGCCCTAATGCGACTTATAGTCCAGTGCGACTTATATATGTTTTTTTCCGCGTCATGACGCATTTTTTGACTGATGCGACTTATACTCCGGAGCGACTTATAGTCCGGAAAATACGGTAGTAATATATGGAAATGGAGGGTAGCGCGGATATGGCGTCATTGACAGGCGCCGCATGGTTAACGCTGGTTAAAATGGCTGATTTCTCTGGATTTAAACATTGTTGGGAACATTTGAGATGATGTAAATATACAGGTCAACAAAATATATAATATTGTTCTAATGGTTTTGGATATTTTAATCTAAAAATATTACATATTGTGCCTTTAATATGTGAAAATGAACAACATGAATGAACAAGACAGCCATAGATATTAGTATTGTTAGAGTTACGGATTTACTGTAAATTAACATTTCTCAAAAAAAAAGTATTTCACAGTGAAATCTTACAATAATATTTTTTAATTTGTTTAATATTTGTATGTAGTAATACTAATAATAGTTGTATAAATAGTTATGAATACTATTAAATATTTGTATTTAGTAATATTATATATAATATAAATTATGTCATATATATATTGGGCAGCCCTAGAAACAAGCAAAGCAAGCCTGGAGCTTTAACAAAATAGCATTTAAACCGGAAGCTTTTCTTTCTTTTTTCTATTGTAAAGTATACTTGATTTTTTCTTATGTAGTTGATTGGATGGTAGGAAGTTGCTAATGGTGTTGCTAACTAAATGGAGGCAGATTATTTAAAAAAAAATTTGATTTTATAAAAATAAGAATTGTCCCTTTTGATTTCATGGTGATTTTGACAAGTTGCAATTCAACCCCCCCTAAATTGTGCAGCCGTACACCAGTCCAAAACCTGTTCCAAACCTGTATGAGTTTTGTTCTTCTGCTGAACACAAAAGATGATATTTTGAAGAATGTTGGTTGACAGTAGACATTGACTTCCATATTAGAAATAAATATGGAAGTATATGGCTGTTTGATTCCCTTTAAGTAAACGCTAGTGTGCATTATGATGCCTCCTCAAGATTACGTTTCATTCTGTGATGCCAGCTGCTTAGAAGGAAGTTAGAGGTATTTCCTGCAACATGGTTCGTGGTTTTTTGAGGCTTTTAGTTGTGTAATGTTATTTTAGTTGGTGTCATTTCTGTGCCACTAACTTCAGTCGGAACTGTAAAAATATTTTTTTAGTTTCTGGAATAATATCCTCTACAGTCCCTGACAAAAGTCTTGTCGCTTGTGTACAAATTGACCTAAAGTGCCGCTGAAATATATTTCTAATCAAGATTTTTTTACAAGAAATGGCTCATTTTAATCCCACCAGCTTTTGTGTTAATGTTTCAGTGAAAAACTAAACTTTCAAAAAGTATTTTAATATTCACAGCTTGGTAAAGCCCATTGAGTCAATTTTTGCAAAGACATAAGTGTTGTCACCTTGTCATATGAGCTTCACCTGTGACTAATAATGGATCAATTAGGTCTCAAGTGTGTATAAAAAGAACCCCAGTACGCTAGACCTTCACATCAACTGCAACTAGACCTCTGCAAACATGCCTAAGATTCACCCAGAGACTAAAGTTTTGATTATCAAGAGGCTGAAGACCAGATCCACTGCTGATGTGGCAGACACCTTCAATGTGTCTCAGCGTCAAGTACAGAGGATAAAAAAAAGATTTGAAGAGACTGGAGAAGTTTTTGATAAGCCCAGGTCAGGCAGACCCCGCAAGACAACTGCTCGAGAGGACCGTTTGCTGGCTCGAAAATCCAAGGCCAGCCCATTTTCCACTGCAGCAGAGCTCCACGAGACCTGGTCACCTGAAGTCCCTGTGTCAACCAGAACAGTTTGTCGGATTCTGTCTCGAAATGGCCTCCATTGTCGAATCAGTGCCCAGAAGCCAGCACTAAACAAAATACAATTGAAAAACCGTGTGGCATTTGCCAAGGCCCACAGCCTGCTAAAAGGATGGACGCTGGAAAAGTGGCAGAAGGTGGATTTTCAGATGAATCTTCTGTTGAATTACACCACAGTCGCCGCAAATATTGCTGGAGACCTACTGGTGCCCGAATGGATCCGAGATTCACCCAGAAAACAGTGAAGTTTCGTGGCGGAAAAATCATGGTCTGAGGTTACATCCAGTATGGGGGTGTGCGAGAGATCTGCAGGGTGGAAGGCAACATCAATAGTCTAAAATACCAAGAAATCTTAGCTACCTCTTATATTCCCAACCATAAAAGAGGCCAAATTCTGCAGCAGGACGGTGCTCCATCGCATACTTCCATCTCCACATCAAAGTTCCTCAAGGCGAAGAAGATCAAGATGCTCCAGGATTGGCCAGCCCAGTCACCAGACATGAACATCATTGAGCATATGTGGGGTAGGATGAAAGGCGCATGGAAGACGAAACCAAAGAATATTGATGAACTCTGGGAGGCATGCAAGACTGCTTTCTTAGCTATTCCTGATGACTTCATCAATAATTGTATGAATCCTTGCCAAACCGCATGGATGCAGTCCTTCAAGCTCATGGAAGTCATACAAGATATTAATTTGGATCTCACAGCACCACAACTTAATTTGCTGACATATTTTTGTATTTGCAGTAGGGCTGGGGTAAACGATTATTTTTTAAACGATTAATCTAGCGATTATTTTTTCGATGCATCGATTAATCTAGCGATTAATTTTTTCCTGTCCGATTCGGTTACGATTCGATTCGATTACCGATTATCTCCCATTAATTGCCTAATAGCAATTTATACATGTTGATTTAATTATCTGAATGAAAAAAACTAATTCCTTAACATTGCAATATATGTTTATTGCTCTTAAAATTCCAAAGTAAAAGACTATACAAGAACAATGCATTCAATAAAATCATAACAAAATACACACACACACACACACCCTATTTTGAAGTTACTGCACTCTGCCTTTGTATTGTCTGCAAAAAATGTGGAGTCATGCCAAGGCAAAAGGTAACTTCCATATTATCAATATTTGGTTGCTGATCACCATTTACAAAATCAACACCTGTATAAAATGTAATGATCATGGCATTTATTTTGGATGATTTACAATTAATTATAGCCATCTTCTTATTACCATCATGTGCTTTGGTTGCATTCTGATGCCATTATTAAGGACACATACCTCTAGTAAAGAGAATCTTCATTGGTGTGTAGCAAAACTTACAGGTTGATAATTGACACTGAATTATATGAACAAGATAAGATTATTTCTAATGAGTAAACATTTGCATATATAATGCAAAGATATAAAAAATAGAACAAATAACAAATCATGTAAAAATGCATGTGATTGGAATAAGATAAATAGCAAATAGTGCCGCTGGTTAATCAAGGGTTAAGTTTGGCTATCTCACTCTAATGACAGTGCTGACTGGATCGGATTGCCCATTCATACGCTAAACAGAGAAATTATTTATTGCAATATGTTTTTAATGTTTTTATCTAGCAAAAAAATGATACAATAGGCTACATAGCTTAATTACTTTTACATCTTTGAATGAAAATCGCCTATAGCCTAAAAGGACAACTTTTAGATTGATGTGAACGACGAGTAGGAATAATTCTCAGAATGCTTGTGGATTAAACATCCCCGATGACATTCATTGCCATGGATTTTATCGGGTTTACAAGAAAAGCAAGGATATATGGATATAATTGCGAACTGTTACTACTGATTGTATGCGTGAGCGCACGCTGTCACGGCATTCGAGTGCACACACTCGTTCAGTGGACAGCCCCAGACTGCCTGACAGCGCGCTGAGTGAATATTCTGCATTATGAAAACATGTATGACAGTACACAGGCTACACCGTAACTTAAACGCGGCAGACTTTAATAGACAGTAAAACAAAGGCGGGACACCATAACTGGATGTCGGTACCGTAACTTAATTTAAACATCTGTCTTCCTGTGTGCAGAAATTTGTTTATGTAGCCGTGACAACAAAACGCGTGCATGCGCACCTGTGTATAAGAGCGCTTGCTCCGTGCGCGCCGCGCGCCAACCCGCAAGCCTTGCACTTCTGAAAGTCTGAGGAGCCACTCGTGTTGCTACCATAGATATACATAATAAATAATATACTTAATTACATAATATACTTTATTATGTATATCTATGGTTACTACTCTCCGGCGCCACCATCTTTATTTTGGGTCTGACGAATCGACGCGCATATTTTGCGTCGACGTATTTTTTGCGTCGACGTCATCGATGACATCGACGCGTTGTCCCAGCCCTAATTTGCAGTAAATTTGTTCAATTTCTGTATAGGCGACAACTTTTGTCTTGCCAAAATTTGACCTTTCTGTCTTGATTAAATGATAAATATTTTTTCTATGAAAATTATTTATTTCAGTGCATTAAACATCATTTGGGAGGGTTTTAGCTTTTCATACGAGCTATTTCTAACACCAATTAATTAATTAAAAGTCAGGTTAATATCAGGTATTTCTAGAAAATAGATAAGCGACAAGACTTTTGTCAGGGACTGTATGCCATTGTTTAAAAACAGATGGTCCCGTCTAGAGATTGGACGATTACCGGTTTAAAATGTAATTTCATTTTGATTGTATTTTGGAAAGTCGCTGTAAATCCTGTCCAGCCAACATCTGTCTGTGCAGGCGCAGCGCGCGGCAATGTTTTTTGTTTTTTTTACGAAAAGAAATGGCAGAAGGCAGTGACTTGGGAGATTTCTCAGCCTTCAAAAAGGACCAAATCTGAGGTGTGGGAATATTTTGGCTTTTACAAAAGTCCTGAGGGAAACTTAATGGGGAACGCTCACCCTGTCTGGAGAAAATGGAAAAATAAAGTCTGCAATAAAGAGGAACACTTCAAATCTGTTGAGTCTCGTCTTCGTGACCATCACACACTGTTGTATAGCGTACGCAAGACAAGTTAACTTGACCTCAATTCCAAAACTACTATAATTGGACACAAAATATTTTCTCTCACTCACTTGAAATTAACGTGAAGCTTCCGTGAAAAAAAGATGAGACCCAAAGACAAGAAAGTTCAGACAAGACTATTAAGGGTGACATTTAAGGGATAATAATGTATATTCATTACACTTAGTACACAAATTTTTACCACATCAATAATCACAGGGACATTGAATTGAGATTGTTTTACATCGGACTGGTTTATACATCCATTTTGTACAGTCAGTGAACAAAACAAAACAATCATCCAGACAAGATGATCACAACAACATTATAGTAGTATTAATAGTAAAGTCCTTTGATTTTAATTTTCAATACAATCAAATACATTCGCAAGTTGCATTCAAATGAAACGAGAGCGCAACGGCAGGATAGGATCTTGCTTAAAGTGCATAGTTTTATTTGTTGTTGTTGTTTTTATAAAATTAGTTGAAATGTTTTCAATGTGTGCATCTGTTGTTTTGAACACTTTCATCTCATTTGAACAAAACCCTGTTATTAATAATTGTGATAATTTTGGTCACTATAATCGTGATATGAAATATTCATACCGTCCCATCCCTACTCCCGCCCCAATCTCATACACATTGGCCAATCAGGTTTTATGTAAAGTTGCCTTGCATATTATTACGGTGGTATGCGAGAGTATAAAAAATTTGCTCATCATCTTTTTCATCATTTGATCCAGGTGCTGAAATTGGAGCTGATCCCTGACGTTACGATCCCGCCCATTATCGCACAGCTGTGTAACCTGAGGGAGATGTGGCTTTACCACACGCCGGCCAAAATCGAGGCTCCCGCTCTGGCCTTCCTCCGCGAGAACCTCAAATCACTACACATAAAGTTCACAGACATTAAGGAGATCCCGCTGTGGATCTACAGCCTCAAGAACCTCAGCGAGCTCCATCTCACTGGAAACCTCAGCGCGGAGAACAACCGATTCATCGTCATCGATGGACTACGGGAGCTCAAGAGGCTCAAGGTCCTGCGGCTGAAGAGCAACCTCACTAAACTGCCTCAGGTGAGAGGATGATGATTACAGAAATTCATGAACACATTCACAAATGTCGGTCTGTGGAAGCATATCACAGAAAGCACACTATAGTATGTGTGATATCTGATGATGGTAATATCAGGCTGATGAAAGATTCAAATTCAAATTCAGCCCGTTTACTCTCTTAATACATGTTCTTGGTCTTGTTGTGCATGATTTATCAGTGCACATTATTATAAAGACTAAATAAAAACAACATTTTTTGTTTTATATATATAAAAAAAAATTGTTTTATATATGTATGGTTTTATATATATATATATATATATATATATATATATATATAAAACTGCGTGTGTGTGTATATACAGTATAATGTGTGTGTATATATATTATATATATAATGTGTATTATATATGGTTTTATATCTATACATATATAACTATATATGTGTGTGTGTATATATATACACAGTATAATATATAAATAAATATACACTGTATAATATATATACACGTGTGTGTGTGTGTGTGTGTGTGTGTGTGTATATATATATTATATATAATGTGTATTATATACACATTATATAATACAATAATTTATATAAATGAATAATTTATATAAATAATTATATATTATTAATATACAGTATTTTTATTAACAAATATTAATAAATGTATTACAATAAAAAAATTATATAATTGAATAATTTATAAAATAATGATGTATTATTAATTAATATGTTATATGAATAATTGGTGTGGCACGGTTCACAAAACCCAAAGTTCGGTTTGTTTCACGGGTTTCGGTTCTGAATGGATCTTGTTTTTTCTTTTAATTGTCAACACTCCAGAAATGTACTTCAGCATATGATACATAGTTTAATTTTCCACAATTTAGGGTACAGTATTTAAAAAAAAGTTATATCATGTAAAAGTTATTTCCTATCTGGCTGTCTCCTGCTTACGCTGTCCAACACATTGGCGTAACATTTTTCATGTAATCATATCGATTTTGATCAGAACAGCACTGTGGCTTTAATTCAGCGTGAGCAGGTTTTTTGCCCAAGCTTCAAAGGCCTGTTTAAATTAATAATCTAGAAGCTTATCTTAATTTTAATGTTACTTTTATCATGTGAACTATACTTATATACATGTTACATGCATGTGGGTTTAGGAGGGGAACACGTTTAGGAACAAAAACAAAACAAAGTTTAGGAGGGGAACACGTTTGCATTTGCTGCCGATATAACTTATACTGCCCATCATAAATCAAAGCAGGAGAATGACAGCTGTCGGAGGAGAACACCGGAAAAGGTGACAGAATGGACGATACTTATCTGTATTTGCAATACACGAGCCGCGGTTCAGCTGCGCAAGACAAACGCTTGCAGTGTGAAGCACAACAGGCGCGTGCAGCTCCCGCTCTCCATACACACTACTTCTGCCCTGCCAAAGCACTGCTTGCGAGTGCGGTGTAAATTTCTTTTAGGACGGTTTGATGATTGAAGTGGGTCGTCTTCTCTCCCTCGCAGGTGGTGACAGATGTTGGCGTTCACTTGCAGAAGCTCTCCATCAATAACGAAGGGACCAAACTGATGGTTCTGAACAGTCTGAAGAAGATGGTGAACCTGACGGAGATGGAGCTGGTGCGCTGCGATCTGGAGAGGATCCCACACTCCATATTCAGCCTGCACAATCTGCAGGTAACCCTTAATCTAGTTCCACAAAACCTCTGCATATAATTAGATTGTGCAGATCGAATGTATGCAAGTAAAATCAGATGAGTGTCTTAAAGTGTCCTCTATCTCTTGTCTATATCAGTGTCACTGTTTCTGAACTCCCTGAAACGCCTCCATTGCAGTCTATTCCTCATGTAAATAATTCACATTCAAGGTATATGCAAATAAAGGGACATGGCCTGGTTGAGTTAGTTAGTAGTGTGTAAGGGGTGGGACATTTCCCAAACATGCACTGAAGCACAATTATAACACACTGATCCAGCTGGCCAATCAGAGCACACTGTGCTTTTCAGAAGGAGGGGCTTCATAGAAACAGGAACTAAACAGAGCATTACTGACAGACTGGGAAAAGACGAGCTGCAACAATGACAAATATGGGAAAAATAAGGTGTTTTTTTGAACATTCAAATGAAAGTCTTATTTATTTATTTTTTAGGGTGTACTAGAAGAGGTTTTCACTGCTCTAGTACACCCTAAAAACAAAACCAAGACTTTGTTAAAGGGCGTAATATGTCATAACTTGCCATATTATATAAATAACTCGCTGCATTGCATAAATGTTGCACGTTTCCGGAAGTTTGGCAGCTTACCAGAGGAATTTCCCCTCTGGCTCACTTATTCTGATGTGCACATCAATTAAACGAGTATCTTCTGTCTACAGGAGATTGATCTGAAGGACAACAACTTAAAGACCATCGAGGAGATCATCAGCTTCCAGCATCTCCACAGACTGGTGTGCCTCAAACTCTGGTACAACCAAATCGCCTACATCCCCATCCAGATCGGCACCCTCACCAACCTGGAGCGACTCTACCTGAACAGGAACAAGATTGAGAAGATTCCCGCTCAGCTGTTCTTCTGCAGGAAGCTGCGTTACCTGGACCTCAGCCACAACAACCTGACCAGCATCCCTCCGGACATCGGTTTCCTGCAGAACCTGCAGTACTTCGCGGTGACGGCGAACAGAGTGAGTTGAGCGTAAATGCACAGACTTGCACATGCACGTCATCTCATGTTCCGGAGAGATTTCATCAGGCGCTGTTATCTGAGTTTGAATCCATCTTTCTCTGTAAAACTGCAGAGAAGCACAGACTCAAACCGTCGGGTATCCATCTTTCTCCTACCCTCCGAGAAGTGTTGCGTGAAATATCAGGGTTACTTCTGTTAAACTGTAAACAATCAGCGAAAGGTTCGCTCTGTGAACACAATAATGAGCATTTTCAAAAACTGGGTACAATGAGAGAGAAAAACGCTGGTGGGGAAAGAGTTAATTGATTATGAGCAGTGTTGCCACAGTTACTTTGAAAAAGTAATCTGATTACTGATTACTCCTTTAAAAAGTAACTTAGTTACTTTACAGATTACTTGATTTTAAAAGTAACTAAAGCCGGGTGCACACTGTGCGATTTTGGCCACGATTTGGCCGTCTCGGACAAATTTAGCAAATCCTAAAAGATTCCTCTGATCCTAGGCTAAAATCTGACGTCTTTGGTCGTTAGTTTGACATGTTCACCGGCAGCCGATTAATGAGCGCTGCGATCAAATTTTACCTCAGACGAAATTCTGGCAGTGTCAGAATATTTGGCACACAATCCTGCAGTGTGACTTCTCCTACGACGACCGTCAAATATCTCCGTTTTTCAAGACAAAAACTATGACCAAAACGAGTACTAGAGATTTCTTTGTAGCCAGCATTTCAGTCCCGCGTGTAATTCAGCTCACTGTCACTGAACGCGTCATTCATTGATGATATAAAACTCAGGGTGAGTTTTCTTGCGCGCGTCCGTTTTTAGCGCGCCTAAACTATCGTGCAGTCTGACATTAATGTCAACTGAGATCTTACAGTGTGACACGGCGATCATGTTCGTACAGTCTGACAAGGGACATTCGCAAAGGATTTTGAAAAATCGCACAGTGTGCAGGATCCATAAGTTAGATTACAAGTTACTTTATTAGTTACATTCAGCAGTTGCCGACAACACCCCTGCCGCCTCAAAATAGAAATGACAACCGTTTTTGGCAACACACTTTATTGCATTTATGCCCGAGCCTGACGGCCCGACTTTTTTACGCCCCTTTTTTTAGGCTTCTCCTTCGTTTTATATTTATTTTAATAATTAAAAGGAACAATGAGATGTGCTGGTGGAAACAACATGAGACCATGATAGCTTGCGCCACTGTCAAGATATGGCTCGCGCAGGGTTAAAGAGTCTGTTTCTTCAGTGCAGCTGCTAGAGTTATGGCCTTTTGACAACTGGTTCCTTCATTCGTTTTCTCTGACCAGATCTATCTGATTGCGAAATGACCAGGAGTAGGCCTTCCGAGAGTCTTTCGAGACGCATTTAATTCCGATCACTCAAATAAAACCAATTCAGAAGGTGCATGAAAGCATTTCAAACTAAACCGGACAAATGTCAATGTATCTGGTTGTTTAAACCACATGTGTGAATTTTAAATGTGTGAGAGCGTGTTATGTTAAGCCACTCGTGTTGCTACCATAGATATACATAATAAATAATATACTTAATTACATAATATACTTTATTATGTACATCTATGGTTGCTACTACTCTCCGGCGCCGCCATCTTTATTTTGAGTCTGACGAATCGACGCGCATATTTTGCGTCGACGTATTTTTTGTTGTCCTAGCCCTAATAACTAGCCTACTTTGTTTTTAATGTCAAAGTAGTTATATTTCGTTTCGTTTCTTTATTAAGTTCATTTAGAAAAATGTTTAGAGCAATTTTTTGTTTGTTAAATTAAAGTTTTAATTTTTTTATGTGACGACCCAGTGAGTTAACCGCATGTTTAGCCTAGTCTATCAAACCAACTCTTGAATTGTCTTGCCTATACAAACTTTAATTTAACAAACAAAAAATTGCTCTGAACATTTTTCTAAATGAAAAGAAACGTTAATAAAGAACGTTTAGGTTAATAAAGAAACGAAACGAAAAATAACTACTTTGACATTAAAAACAAAACTGAACTATTTTAATGGCTGCAACAATGTAAAAAAATAATTAAAAAAAAACACGGGCTCCAGCCGAACTTGGGCTGAGAATTTGGATAAGCTGTCGGTTTTTACTAAGGAAAATGACTAAAATAGTAACTCACAGTGACTTGGATAAGTAACTTTAATCTGATTACTGGTTTGGAAATAGTAACGCGTTAGATTACTCGTTACTGGAAAAAAGTAGTCAGATTAGAGTAACGCGTTACTATGTAACGTGTTACTGGCATCACTGATTATGAGTAATGTAATTTCCTTTCTTTTCCACTTCTAATCCCTATTGAATATTTCTAAAGCAGGTAAATCCAGTATTTATTGTCAGTCAAAATAACGGAAATCACGTAAAGGGTTAGTTCACCCAAAAATGAAAATTCCCTCATTAATTACTTACCCTAATGTAGTTCGACACCCGTAAGACCTCCGTTCATCTTCAGACACAAATGAAGATATTTGTGTTGAAATCCGATGGCTCAGAAAGGCCTTCATTTCCTCTCTCAAGACCCATAAAGGCACTAAAGACGTCGTTACAAAGCCCATCTCACTACAGCGGCTCTACAATCATTTTATGAAGACACGAGAATAGTTTTTGTGAGCAAAAAAACCCTAAATAACGATTTATATAGTGATGGGCCAATTTCAAAACAAAGTTTCGAACGGTTATGAATCAGGCGTATCGATTCATGATTCGAATCGCCAATGTCACATGATTTCAGCAGTTTGACACACTATCCGAATCATGAATCAATACGCGGATTCATAATTAAAAAACGGCCTATCACTATATAAGGCGTTATTTAGGTGTTTTTTTGCTCAGAAAAACTATTCTCGTGTCTTCATAAAATGATTGTAGAGCCGCTGTAGTGAGATGGGCTTTGTAGCGACGTCTTTAGTGCCTTTATGGGTCTTGAGAGAGGAAATGACATTGGTGTCAATGAAGGCCTTTCTGAGCCATCGGATTTCAACACTAATATCTTCATCTGTGTCTGAAGATGAACGGAGGTCTTACGGGTGTCGAACGACATTAGGGTTAAGTAATTAATGAGGGAATTTTCATTTTTGGGTGAACTAACCCTTTACGTGGTTTCTGTATTTTGATTGACAATAAATATTGTATTTATCTGCTTTAGAAATATTCAATAGGGATTAGAAGTGGAAAAGGAAGGAAATTGCATTTAAAGCCTCTGTGTGAAAACAAACTTGGAACGAGACGTTAGGATTTGGGGAGAAATTTTCATATAATACATATTTTTGGAATTATCTTTTGTCTCCCCAAATCCTCACGTCTCACTCCAGGTATAAAACCCAGTGACATCAATTTATTGTAATTTATAATTCTTTTAAATTACAATTTAAGACAACTGTGTACTATTTGAATATATTTTATTATTCCTGTGATGAAAGCTGAATTTTCAGCATCATTACTCCAGTCTTTAATCTCACAGGATCCTTCTAATATGCTGAGCTTTACTGATCCTTAAAGTCAACACAAGTTCTTCACTACTCCAGTACGCGGTCCTGGCCTTATTGTGAAGGATTCATCAGCTCACGTCATTTCAAAGAAAATGTTTTCATAATCTTTCACTATAGCTTGCTCACGTCTGACTTCACTTCTTGGCTGATGTCACCTAGGCTGCTCAGACTTAATGTTGTCCATTAGCAAAGCGGTTGCTGTTGTAGGGAACGCATTCTTTCTCAAATCATTACACTAGTAAACACAGTCATTTCATGCTAATTAAATGAAAATTATGGCAATCATAGCAAATATCTTTGAGATTTGTGAAACAAAGGAAGTGTTTCATGACCTCCACAATGAGAGTATATCTCACCAGCGGGAATATATCACAGAGGTGGGTCCAGAAATCCTGTTTGCTCTGTTCCTGATTTCAAAGTAACTCGGCCCCGTCCACACCCTCGAAATGCATGTTGCGCATACCTATCCGTCAGACGCCCATCTGAGCTTTCTCGCGGGTGTAAGCCGCATTAGACGGCGCCGTTGTTTTGTTGAATCTGGATTCTTTGGATGAGAGTCAGGTAATTCCAAGAAGGTAAACAGGGAATGTACAGACATAAAGTCCAGGAACATTATCATGCAGCAAACACAACCCGACTCTCATGTGGTTTGAGTTTTACGTGTACTTGTGGTTGTTTTTGGTAATGGGCGTATTTAAGAGTGTGTGTGGCATGTTTCTGAAAATAGCGGGTTTATGGGACCTCCTGTCGAGGAGTGTGAACACCAGGGGTATTATAGTAAACTAAAGCCATAAAAAACTGTTTTGTTACTTGATATAAAAAAAAAAAAACGTTGATTGGAATATATATTATATTATATTATATTTGTATAATATTTAACTTGTATAATAAAGCTGAAATAAAAATATATAGACTTAGATAGTATAGACCTAATGGAAAAACATTTTAAATCCAAAATATTACTAAAAACTACAACATTATCTCAATAACACTAACATGACACATTATGAAAAAAAGGAAATAACTGGAAATATATATTATGGGGAAAAAAAAGATTATATATAGACATAGACTCAGACTCTTTGGTTTATAACTATTTCAAATTATTACTAAAAACTACAATAGTATCTTTATAATACTAAAACACACACTCTTTCCGATTCCTTTATCTGCTTATTTAAGTCTAAATGAGTTGTATAATTTGTGTTATTTGTTGAGAAACAAAGTGAATCATAACTAGATGCATATGTTTGCTTTTTGTGTGTGTGTGTGTTTCTTGTTTGGCAATACTTGTGAGGACACAAATGTCCTCACTTATATAGTAAAACATGAAAATGACCCACTAGTGAGGACATTGGACTGGTCCTCACTAGTTTAAAAGGCTTATAAATCGGCCAAAACAGGTTTTTATTTAAATCTGTTGATCTGCTCATGTTTCTGTGATGGGTAGGTTTAGGGATAGGAGTTGGGTTAGGGGATAGAAAATATCATTGACCTGATATAAAATCAATGGAAGTCTATGTAATGTCCTCACTAATATAGTGAAACAAACCTGTGTGTGTGTGTGTGTGTGTGTGTGTGTGTGTGTGTGTGTGGGCCAAAATTAGCAGCTTACTCTGGAGATAATTGGTTTTCCTGTGTATAATATGTTTTCAGTGTCTCCGCCCTGCCGAGCGAGTGGCTTTAAATGGGGCACGTTGTTTATTACAGATAGATTATATTACCCAGCTCTCTGGAATACTTCATTCTGATTGGTCAGTCGTGGCATTCTGCGGTCAATTATTGCAGCTGTTAAACTGGATAACTGACTGTTTTACCGAACAAATGATTCCCTGCGTAGCTGTGCTGGTTTTGGGTTTCTCCTATCTATCCGATCAGCTGGTCATAATCGCAAAATAAACCCTAACCGAGACACCAGATCACCCAGCTGTGACCTACTACAGTATCCGTTATCTACTGAACCAAATCGGCCAGTTGAATGATGGTAAAGGAGACGCAAAATAGCTGAAATCACATTTTACAGTTGTATTTTACATTTAGTCCTATGACAATATTAATAGAAAGGTTTATTAGCTATTGTAAAGGCTGGAACAAATAAAATAAATGTGTGTAATTAATAACGGTTGACAATTAATCGATTTATATTATAGGCCTACTAAAATAGCGCTACTACAAACAAATACAGTTTATTCTTTATTTAAAACCACATATTAAAAAATCCCCAAAATAGGTAAACTACATATCTTCCTATGCAAATAGAAAAATGTAATGGGTGTAATAACCTGGTCACAAAATGATCATGTTCTTCAAAAACACTTGTGTGTTATGCATAACAGGAATATTTTAATAAATATTTATGTACAAGAAAGTGTCAATTTAATTTTAATTTAAACAGTTCATAATAAGGCTTAATTTGTTAATTTACAACTAACAATAAGCAATATACTTTATTTATCTTTGTTGCAGTTAAATTTGTATTAGTAAGTGTATTAGACATTAACAGGCTAATTATTCCTTTCATGGGCCAAATATTATGATAAATTTTTTTTAAATACTTGAGCGCAGAGATATCACGGCTCTCATCCTCACGTTCTCCAGCTGTTGAGCGATCGCAATGTGTTGCGTGATATCTGCGCCCAAGTAGCAGTGCTTCGCCTGTGCTTCCCCATAATATAGTCCCAAATCAATATCTGCCTAGGAAATCGCCTAGCCTTAATCTGCATCGCTATTTGTGCTCGTTGTGAATACACAGGCCACAAGAAGTAATTAGGTTATTTTTTTATTTTTTTTTGTGGATCGCTTTTACTCAGGACATGCTAGCTGGCAACATAGGATTCCATTCATTATGCTAAGCTAAGCTAGCGGCGACCATGCCAAACTAAAACAATGCATGCACTGAGACAAAAATGCATTTGCCCACATATCGAAATGTAGGAAAGAAGTTGAATAACAACTATTTCTAAAAACCATGGAGTGTTCCTTTAACAACATGAAACCTTATTGTAAAGTGTTACAGAAATGTTTACGTCGTATTTGCCGTTATCAGGTGTGAGTTCACACACTAATTAAAGAGAATCTCATCGCAGACCTCGTGTGTTAATCGTGTTTTTTTTCTTTCTCTCTCTTCCCCAATTCAGATCGAGACGTTGCCGCCCGAGTTGTTCCAGTGTAAGAAGCTGCGGACGCTGAATCTGGGAAATAACTGCCTTACGGTGTTGCCGTCGCGTTTCGGAGAGTTAACGGGCCTCACGCAGCTGGAGCTCCGCGGCAACCGGCTGGAGGGGTTACCGGTGGAGCTCTCCGAATGCCGCCTTCTCAAGCGCTCCGTGCTGATCGTGGAGGAAGATCTCTTCAACACTCTGCCACCGGAGGTCAAGGAGCAGCTGTGGAGAGCCGATAAAGAACAAGCCTGAGTGAGACGGATGAAAGAGAAAGAAACTCTTAATGTGCTCATTCTGCTTTCCTTTCATTCTTTTAAGGATTTTTAATTCATTTTATTTGGGCGAAAAAGCATTCGTTTCTCGTCCGTATGAAGGGAATTTGTGGACAGTACGGTGCCATCTGTCCATAGGCCCTGTCCCAAATGGCACCCTAAACACACACGGTCTTCCTCTGAGTCCGCACTTTCACCACGAAATGCTGCTTTGACTGCCGAGAAGAAGTCCTCTGCGTAAACCGCACCAGTGCGGACTCGGCAAAAGTGCGCATCGAGAGCGTAAAACGGCCGGAAAGGGGGCGCTCGCGAGCACACTTCTGAGACCTAAAATGACAAATGGGTCACCCTGCGGTCTCGTGGACTTAATGGACACGCACGCAGCGGCCATTGTAAGTTCACAAGACCGAAAGCGCACATGAAGTGTGCCAATTGGGACAGGGCCTTAGAAACACGCATACACTGATAAACTCACGTTCTCATACACGAACACCCGTTTTGCGAGGTCAAGTCATTCATGTGCTGCCCCCTAGAGGCACGGAGGGGCATGCATATAGATGACCACGATGAGTGCCTGTTAAAGCAGTGGCTTTATGGGAATGCATAGATGTAACAAGCAATATGTGGTTTGTGCATTACTTAATTAGAGGCTGCGTCCAATCAGGGAAGAGTCGACTGTTTATGAATGTGCCAGTTGAGTTATCAAATATGAAAAATATACATTTTCGACCTCTGCAAGCTAATATCCACAGAAATAAATGCCAAAATGGTCATATACAAAATCTACTACATATATATGCTTTTAAAGACTTTCAAAGATGAATATGATGCCACAAACTCTTGAAAAATGTCTTGCTGAAATCCTACACTCCACAGATATAGAAACTGCGAACTCAATTGCTCTGATGACGAACAAACAAAATTTTGCCATTTGTTTCTCGAATGTTGGACTGACTCATGTTTAGATCATGTGACTTGCACGTCGCATCCCATTGGTTGACTCAAAGGGAATGATGACGTCATATGACTGTTGTTGTAGCAACGTTCCCACACTATCTTGGCCTTAACTCTCTCCGAGCTGTATGCTGGAGATCATCTCAAAGACAAAGTGTACATTTTACGTTTAGAAGTTTTATAATTTTACAAAAAAAAAGAGAGAAAGAACAAAAAGAAACAGAACAGAATGACTCATGCAAACTGTTCACGTTTGCAAATACAACAATCCGATGTGTTTATGAATCTTTTTATATATATATATATATATATATATATATATATATATATATATATATATATATATATAATATGTGTACATGTTCTTATGATTTTATTTTATGATTTTTATTTGAACTTTTATTTTGTTGGAAAGACTGCCTAATGTACACAGTATGGCTTTAAACAAAACCAAGTAAAGATTTCTGATATACATTCAAATGTGTTTTCATGTTTAAGTCACACACGGGTCATTTTCAGGAAGTTGTACCATTAGTGCCTGAACATTTTATTTGTCTCTTTTTAAAAGCAGTTGCAAAAAAAAAAAAGTTTATTGTTACTAAAACCTATATTATTAGTTACTTACTAATATATATATATATATAGTAAGTAACTAATGTGTGTGTGTGTGTGTATATATATATATATATATATATATATATATATATATATATATATATATATATATATAACACACACACACACAGTGCTCAAAAAAATAAAGGAACACTTTGAAAACACATCAGATCTCAATGGGGAAAAATATATATCTATACTAATATTGACTATGTAATGTGTTATGAACGAAAGGATGCCACATCGTTTGATGGAAATGAAAATCTTGAAAATCAAAGTTAAAAAATTATGCAACAGGCTAGCCCATTTTGCTGAAATTTTATTGCAGCAATTTTAAATGGTACTCAGTAGTTTGTATGGCCCCCACATGCTTATATGCATGCCAGAAAACACCGGGGCCCGCTCCTAATAAGACAACGGATGGTGTCCTGGGGTATTTCCTCCCAGATCTGGACCAGGGCTTTACTGAACTCCTGGACAGTCTGAGGTAAAACCTAGCACCGTCGGATGGACAGGAACACAGTGTCCCAGAGGTGTTCTATTGGATTTAGGTCAGGTGAGCGTGGTGGCCATTCAGTGTTATCAATTCCTTCATCCTCCAGGAACTGCTTGCATGCTCTCGCCACATGAGGCCGGGCATTGTTGTGCACCAGGAGGAACCCGGGACCCACTGCACCAGCAGAGGATCTGACAATGGGTCCAAGGATTTCATCCTGATACCTAATGGCTGTCAGGGTGCCATTGTCTAGCCTGTAGAGGTCCGTGCGTCCTTCCATTGGATTTGCCTCCCCAGATCATCACTGACCCACCACCAAACCAGTCATGCTGAACGATGTTACAAGCAGCATAACTCCACGGCTTCTCCAGACCCTTTCACGGCTGCCCGTGTGCTCAGGGTGAACCTGCTCTCACCTGTGAAAAGCACAAGGCACCAGTGACGGACCTGCCAATTTGGGTGGAGTACTTTTATGATGGATGGATGCACTTTTCGAGCTTCAAAAACTATGCAATGCTATTACAAAGCTGAGAACAGCCAGGATATTATTTAATAAAACTCGGAATCGTGTTTGGCTGAAAAGAAAGTCATACACTTAGGACGGCTTGATGGTAGGATAATTTTTGGGTGAACTATTCCTTAAATATCTCTTTAGCATATAAAGTCATGGCCACACGTGGCATTGTTGCCTGAGAATGAGCCACGTACACCCACACACGTTTTTTAATGCCACACCTTTCAACACAATAAGCTCCCTCTTTCTGTGAGTAGAGGTGAGTAAAGGCACCACGCCACATGTAAGCTTTAATTCATTAACTTCTCTCTCTTTCTGTGAGTAAAGGTGAGTAAAGGCACCATGCCACATGAAAGCTCCCATTCATTCACCTTTCTCTCTTTTCTCTCAGCTCATGGTCAATACCAACCGTCCAACTGGCAGCCAGAGAGTTCAAACACAACATAAACTTTCTTAAGTTAGTGTGTGCACTTGAAACTTCCTCAAATGCTGAATGAAAGTCTGAATGTTGCACAGCAGTCACAATTTGACAAGAAGATGTTAATGGAGAGCTGATAGCTATCTCATGAAATTGAAAGCATTCTGTTCTGCTAAAATAAGAGAATTGTTTTGTATTCGTTGGATATGAGCAGCTGTTTACTGTTTTTTTTCCCCAGCTGATTTGAGATCAAACTGGTGTCTGTTACTTGACGCAAACACCCAAACTGCTATGTTATCACCTACAAGCTTTCGCTTCCTCAATATCCTCCGTGGTCAAGCAGACTATACACAAAAACAAGAGCGGAGATAAAGAGGAGAACCCAACCGTGTCGACTGTTGACCGTGTGTGTGATGCGGGCGCCCCCTGCAGGTGAAGAGGTCAAACGCACACACAAAACAAACGTAAACTACTAACGTTACTTAAAAGGATAACGTTGACCAGGAAGCAGAAAGTATTAGCAAGGGTGAAATTAGGAGAGCTTTGAAGAGGATGAAGAGAGGAAAGGCAGTTGGCCCTGATGACATACCAGTGGAGGTATGGAAGTGTCTAGGAGAAATGGCAGTAGAGTTTTTAACTAGGTTGTTCAACAAGGTCTTAGAGAGTGAGACCTTGAGAGGATGCCTGAGGAATGCCTGAGGAATGGAGGAGAAGTGTTTTGGTGCCGATTTTTAAGAACAAGGGAGATGTGCAGAGTTGTGGAAACTATAGAGGTATTAAGCTGATGAGCCATACAATGAAGTTGTGGGAAAGAGTAGTGGAAGCAAGGCTAGTGGACATTTGTGAGCAGCAGTATGGTTTCATGCCAAGAAAGAGCACTACAGATGCATTATTTGCTTTGAGAATGTTGATGGAGAAATACAGAGAAGGTCAGAAAGAGCTGCATTGTGTCTTTTTAGATTTAGAGAAAGCATATGACACAGTGCCAAGAGAGGAGCTGTGGTATTGTATGAAGAGGTCTGAAGTGGCAGAGAAGTATGTTAGAGTGGTCCAGGATATGTATGAGAGCAGTAGGACAGTGGTAAGGTGTGCCCGTAGGTGAGACAGAGGACTTCACGGTGAAAGTGGGACTGCATCAAGGATCGGCTCTGAGCCCTTTCTTGTTTGCGATGGTGATGGACAGGCTGACAGATGAGGTCAGACAGGAATCTCCATGGACTATGATGTTTGCGGATGACATTGTGATCTGTAGTGAGAGCAAGGAGCAGGTGGAGGAAAGTCTAGAGAGGTGGAGGTTTGCTCTGGAGAGGAGAGGAATGAAGGTGAGTCGCAGCAAGACAGAATACATGTGTGTGAATGAGAGGGAGCCAAGTGGAACAGTGAGGTTACAGGGAGAAGAGGTAAAGAAGGTGCAGGATTTAAAATACTTAGGGTCAACAGTCCAGAGCAATGGGGAGTGTGGAAAAGAGGTGAAGAAGCGTGTGCAGGCAGGTTGGAATGGGTGGAGAAAAGTGTCAGGTCTGTTGTGTGATAAAAGTGTACCAGCAAGAATGAAAGGAAAGGTGTACAGGACAGTAGTGAGACCAGTGATGGTGTATGGTTTGGAGACCGTTGCACTGAGGAAAAGACAGGAGGAAGAGCTAGAGGTTGCAGAGCTGAAGATGTTGAGGTTCTCTTTGGGAGTGACGAGGATGGATAGGATCAGGAATGAGTACATCAGAGGGACAGAACATGTGAGATGTTTTGGAGACAAAGTTAGAGAGGCCAGGTTGAGATGGTTTGGACATGTTCAGAGGAGGGAGAGTGAATATATCGATAAAAGGATGCTGAGGTTAGAGCTGCCAGGTAGGAGGTCAAGAGGAAGACCAAAGAGGAGGTTTATGGATGTAGTGAAGGAGGACATGAAGGTAGTCGGTCTGAAAGAAAAGGATACAGAGGATAGAAATAGATGGAGGCAGATGATTCGCTGTGGCGACCCCTGAAGGGAACAGCCGAAAGAAGAAGAAGACTTAAAAGGATAACGTTAGTTCACCCAAAAACGAATAAAGTATTACTTTATTTTATTTTATAGGAATAACGTAAAATTTAAACTCATCGATTCGTTTCAGAAGGCCTTTATTAACCCCACGGATCTGAACTATCCCTTTCATTTCAATAAAGTTATAGGCTCTACGAATTAATTCTCTCAATTCGTTATTCAGGGGAAAAAAATGAAAAGCTGAAAATGAGAACTGGATCAGTCTGAGTTAACAGCTTTTTGTTTTGTTGTGTATTTATATATCGCTTTAAATGGTCACTATAAAATTGTATATATAGAATAAAGAAAGTAATTCAAGTGAGAGTAAATAATGGTAGAATTATTATTTTTGGTGAACTATTGATGACAACAAATTAAAACACTTTCCTCTTTTTCATGCCTTAGTGTGAAAAGAAAAAATGTATTTCAGAAATGTAAACAGAAACAGACAAAGCTTGGATGTCAACGCTGCAATCAATATGCAATCGTGCACATATTGATCTGCCAAACATTGATTTCCATCCAGTACAGGACAGAATATGACCCGTGTGTTCACCATTTACAAAAAATTAAGTTTACTTTAAGCATATGTTTACTTTTAGGTTCCCGTAAGCCCTCAGTGACTCAAGTTATTCACACACATTTGACCCCTGCAGGTGAAGAGGTCAAACGCACACACAAAACAACCGTAAATTACTAACGTTACTTAAAAGGATAACGTTAGTTCAACCAAAAACTTAGCTTTTTCAATTTATGGTCACTATAAATTGTATGTATATTTCAATTTAAACCACAATATGCGTAGATTTAAAGGGACAGTATATCCCTAAAATAAAACTCATCGTTATTTTCTCACTCTCGTGTTTTTACGAACATGTGACCTTTAAGAGAAAAAAGAGAATATATATCTATATATCTTATTCTATGGCCATTTCATTGTATTTAAGTAAACAACTGCAATTATGCTTAGTACCATACATAAAATAAGTGATGAGTAAAATATATGAACTCTTTTCAAACCAAATGTCTCACATTTTTATAAATAATAATAAATAAAAAAAATGTAATAGTGCACTTTAATAAATATAATAAACCTTTTGGTACAAGTTACTACCTAAAAACAAAAAGCACTGAAAACATGTATTAAAATCATCTAAACTCAGGCTATGTAACTTTTTTCTGGCAGCTAATTTCTAAAAATATTTTATATATTTAAAGTGATATTCACAACCATTGTTTTATGGAAACAGCTGAATGAACTTTCAACAAAAAAGTATTTTTTAAATATTTTATAATTGAGGTGAATATCACTTTAAACCACAATATGCGTAGATTTAAAGGGACAGTATATCCCTAAAATAAAACTCATCGTTATTTTCTCACTCTCATGTTTTTACGAACATGTGACCTTTAAGAGAAGATATATATATATATATGAGTGAAAGTGAAAAGTTCTTTTCCCCACAGCTTTTAAATAAATTTTAAACATTTTCTTATCAAGTCCAACAAAAACAAGATGTAAATTATTGCCAAAATTAGCTACCAGAAAAAAAGTTACATAGCCTTTTGTTTTTAGGTAGTAACTTGTACCAAAAGGTTTATTATATTTATTAAAGTGCACTATCACATTTTTTTATTTATTATTATTATTATTATTATATTTATAAAAATGTGAGACATTTGGTTTGAAAAGAGTTCATATATTTTACTCATCACTTATTTTATGTATGGTACTAAGCATAATTGCAGTTGTTTACTTAAATACAATGAAATGGCCATAGAATAAAGAAAGTCATTCAGGTGAGAGTAAATAATGGTAGAATTATTATTTTTGGTGAACTATTGATGACAATTAAAACACTTTCCTCTTTTTCATGCCTTAGTGTGAAAAGAAAAAATGTATTTCAGAAATGTAAACAGAAACAGACAAAGCTTGGATCTCAACGCTGCATTCAATATGCAATCGTGCACATATTGATCTGCCAAACATTGATTTCCATCCAGTACAGGACAGAATATGACCCGTGTGTTCACCATTTACAAAAAATTAAGTTTACGTTAAGCATTACTTTTAGGTTCCCGTAAGCCCTCAGTGACTCAAGTTATTCACACACATTTGACTTTCTTAGAAAAAGAGTACAAAATCCAATTATTGCATCACCATGCTTACAGTTTAATCGTATTTGACATGGTGCAGCCACGTGGTGCTTAGAGAGAGAGAGAGAGAGAGAGAGAGAGAGAGAGAGAGAGAGAGAGAGAGAGAGAGAGAGAGAGAGAGAGAGAGAGAGAGAGAGAGAGCCTTCCTTTTAACCCTCTTCTCAGACTGTCTTCCAGCATGGATGTTTTGACAGATCAAGACGTGCAAAAGGTAAGAAACTGCCCCTAAACTGCTTTGTCAAACTCTTAAATTAGATCAGCGCCTCGTGCATGCGTGCAAGAGATGCACAAAACGTAAAAAACAATCTCGTAAAATCACGTGTAATGACTAAGTCTTACGTAATTCGCTAGAAACATGAAAAGAGGAACGCGAAATGGGCGGGGCCTTTCAACTCTTCAATGTGGGTTTTTCGGCTGCGTATTATTATTGTTATTATTATTAGTAGTAGTAGTATATAGTTTATTTATTATTATTGCCCTGAGCGTAGACTTTTGTGTCTTGACAGCTGTTACTTTTCTCATTGCTGTTGAGGATAGACCAATCACAGTCGTAGTTGTAAAGACCGATGAGACGGATTTCTATTTGCGTGTCAGGAATATAGCTGGAATTAAAGGCACAATATGTAATTTTCCACTGTTACAGGTCGCTTATTCAAAAAGGTGTAGTTTGAGGACACATTGATTGGGGGGGGGGGGGGGGGGGGTTATGTTCTTCTATTAAAGGACAACTTAGTTTGAATAAACGAGCAGACACTGATTATAGGCTAGTGACAAATCAGGCAAAAAGTGCTTATTGAGATATATTAGCTACTTGCTATACGTTTATTTATATACGGTGATTCAATCGCATTAACAGTCTGACAGTCATAAACAGGACTCAGCCCACAGCCTATATGGAAAAATAAATTGTTAACTTAATGTTTGAAACAGCAGGTTATCAACTAAATCATTATGAAGTGCCACTATGCAATCATCACAACTCAGTTTGTCTACGGCATCAGATGTCGACGCCGTCCTCTACAGCTCTGGAATTTGTTTACGGATGCCATAGCAACTCTCAACGGCCACCAGGACTTATACGGTTTTATAAAAGCTATTTATTTGTTGTAAAGTGTTATAATCATCTCAGAAAAAAATGAATTTTAATGTCAGGCGCAGTTGAAGTAGTTGATTGTTTGCTTACATGGGTAGGTTTAGGGAGTGTCATTATGCCAACATTATCTTCATAACTTCTTACGAAATAAAAAGTTTATCCCTCATAAAAATGTACTTTCCTCTCTTGTCAACATTATAGTTTGCATTTGAGCGTGGCGCGCACTCTTCAGTGTTGATGGCGCGGCGCGCGCTGTGTATGTCATATAAGGACGCACACTCAAAAGTAATCCGGTCAGGTCGTGTACATGGTGAAGCATGTTGGTGTATTTATGTGCCAATTTTGCTACGAGCAGATAGGGCGTTTCATTGTCTCTCCACCATGCTAGTGGATTAGCCGTAGAGTCAATTGGTTGTTCTTGGGGATAGCGTGTTAACTCCGTATCAGTGCGCGCTCTGATCGGTAAAGGGGCGGAGATTTTAGACCTCCGTTTATTAAGGAGATCCCCAATATATCTCTTTTTGGTAGGGGGTGGTGCACAGACCTCTCCCGAATCATCTCCAGCAGTAGCAGCCTTCGAAGCACCACTAACTCCGTTAACTCCTTCGTTTCCCTCGTCAGCTGATACAATTTCCCCCCAGAATGCATCGTTTTTTTTTAATTTTATGTTTGTAAAAAATATTTTAATAACAGTTTTGGCAGTTATAGAGTTCTAATGTCGGTGTTTAACTATAACCGTCGGTCTCACGGTTATATACTAACCGTCACACCCCTACATGCAACTTGTTCGACTTCACCCAGCGTTGCGCAGACCAATCGGCGGCAGACTTGAAGCAATGCATGCCGGTTAGAAATTTTTTCCGACTTGAGACAGCGGTGATGGCACGTTATTGTGACGTATGTCAACAAAGTACCGCGAGAGCGATTCGAGAGCAGCCGGCTAATGCAGCCGCTGCAGATTCTCAAGGGTGGCTGCAGGAGGATGCGCAAGCTCTGATGACGACACAGATGATCCATGATTGGCCGTTTCACCGCATGACAGCGATCACGTGTGTTTCGTGTTTATTCTAAAACCTTATGTTACGCTAATGCTCACAAATCATTTATTTATAACAGTAAAACCTCTTTTCATGTAGCCGCGATGTTATATTGTCATGTTTATCAAACTAAAACTGATAAAAAAAAACGTTGACAACACTTCATTGATAGTGTAGGTTTATATGTTGAACATTAATCTTGTCCAAACAGACGCTTCATTAAGCAGTGCATAAAGTATTGAATGAAAATGTAATTTGAAACATCTGTATTTGAGAAATATTGCATTTATTTAACTTCAGCTGTGATAAAGTTTACAAACACAGCGCAAGCTTCACCACGGGAAGCAAAAAGTGTCTGACTTCACGTCTCCCTTTGCAGCTCCTTCCCGCCTGCATGCGGCTTCTCTCGCCGATCGCATGCATCCAGCCGCAGCCGATGTTGAACACACCTATAGCCTACGACGTAGCTACGGCATCACTCAACAAAGAAGTATTATGGGCTTAAATCGTGAAATCGTTTTGAGTTATATAACAATGATTAGTTTTCAGTTGCTCACCTGTCTAATAACGCACATTATATATTAACATTCTTTGGTGTTTCCATAGTTACAAAACAAAACCGGAAATCGAGGGGTTGATGTTATTAATAGGTGACGTCCAGACACGGTCCGTGACCTGGTTAAAATAGCTTATTTCTCCGGATATAAACATTCTTGGAAACATTTGGGATAATGTACACAAGTGAACAGAATGTATAACACTGTTTAAGTGTTGTTGTTTTTTTTAAACATTTTAATAAAAAAAATCGAACATATTGTGCCTTTAACAGATTTAAACGGTTCCACTTATTAATGTTCAGATGTCTCCAAAAATCGTCCTGAGATTTAATGGCCTCGATGGAGTAGTTGTTATTTTTAATCACAGACCACCCCCCTTTGTAAGCCCATTGAATTTCACCCCATGCATACAACATTTTCAAAAGTTTGTGGATCTGTAGTTTGCATATTCACTATGACATATACCTAAACATCAAGTGTAGTCACTTTAAGTTTTCATTATGAAATATACCATGATGATACAATATGAATACCATAATAATATTCCATTATTTACATAGTACTTCAAGGATATCCACACCATTACCATGGTACATGTGCTAAAAGGTACTTTTTGCTATTTTTGTGATATCAGAAACTGTTTTTATTCTGTAGTACCGGGATGAGGGCTATCTGGTGCTGGACGGGCTTCTGTCCCCAGAGGAATGTGATGCTTTGCGGGAACGAATGAGTGAGATTATTGAACGGATGGACGTTCCTGAACACTGCAGGGTACAGTTCTCCACTGACCACGACGAGCAGCTGAAAACACAGGTAAATGGCCAATGCCTCATCATCGTCATTCATTTACAGTATCGACATTATCAATCTCAATCTGTTCTTCTACGTGTTAATTTCCACATGCAACCCAATATTTCTGTGTAAAGATGCAGGTAAGACTACTGACTGTAGGTAAATATAGTTGTCTGGATTAATTATGCTTAAACATTCTACCAATCCTGCTGGAAAAAAGTCCCATGTAAATCCACACACATTTGTAAGCGGTCAACTCAGTCATATTTTGTGTTTGTCCAGGGAAAGGCAGACTATTTCATCACAAGTGGAGACAAGATCCGTTTCTTCTTTGAGAAAGGCGTGTTTGATGATAAAGGTTTGTTGTGCTGAGATGTAAATAAAAAGTCCCAGGAAATGCACCCCATAATGAAACTGTTGTGTTTTTTAGGAGAGTTCCTGGTGCCAAGAGAACTTTCCCTGAATAAAATTGGACATGGTGGGTGTTTAAGAAAATGACACAGCATGATATTCATATTTAAACGCACCCTTTCATCCGATTTATTTCCATTTCTTTTGCCCCTTACCTCTTTGTGTTTTATCTTTCCTACAGCTCTTCACGCGTATGAGCCGCTGTTTAAAGCAGTCACACACTCACCAAAAGTTCAAGTAATGACCAAACTTCCATGTAAACGAATGTAAATTGTGGTCTTCGTGTAAACGGTCATTTTGAAATCTCTTTAGGGCCCAAAATCTTTTTAAAACCAGACATCCCTATCAGACTAGTGTTGTTATTGTTAACAAAAACTGAAATTATAAAAAATCGTGAGATTAATCACATCTAACGTAAAAGTTTATGTTTATATAGGCTGATATATATATATATATATGTGTGTGTGTGTGTGTGTATATATATATATATATATATATATATATATATATATATATATATATATATATATATATACACACAGACACACACACAGATATATATATATAGGGCTGTCGAATCGATTAATCACATTTAACATAAAAGTTTTTATAAGCTAAATATGTGTGTGTGTTTTCTTCTCATCTGCAGAATCTGGGTAAGAAACTTGGCCTGATAAATCCAGTTATTCTGCAGAGTATGTACATCTTTAAGGTAGAGTTAATATATGTTGGCTTATAAGTGATGCTTACACTCATTATAAGGGTAATATTTTCAATATTTTCAATCTGTTCTGTACACAGCAACCAGGGATTGGTGGAGAAGGTAAGACCCACCTACAACTACAGTTGTACCCACCTACAACTGGCCAATGAGAAAGCAACACAAAGCCTTTTTTTTGACCTTTGACCCTTGACTTAGTGACACCACACCAGGACGCCACCTTCCTTCACACGGAGCCTCTGGGAAGGGTGATGGGCATTTGGATCGCTCTGGAAGACGCTACGCTCGAGAACGGCTGCCTGTGGTTCATACCAAGATCACACAATGGTAATAAATGCATTTAGCAGATTCATGGCATTTTACATCATTTGGGCATGGATGCTATCTGAGTGAAGCTCCATGAAATTTTGTACTTAAAATGAGTTTCCTGTGTGTGTAAGATGGGATTACCAGGCGAATGGTACGGACACCTGAAGGCACTGATTTCATTGGCCGAGATAAAAATTATGATGACACGCTCTTCATTTCCGCTCCTGTTAAAAAAGGTGAGTTAAATAAACTGTTGATGCAATTGGAAATAAATTCCAACACCTTAAACTAATCATACAGTACAAACACCTTTAAGAATAAACAATAAGCAAAATAGGGGGCGTGGTCTTGTTGCTCTCCCACGTGGCGAAGAGCGTGCATTCAGCGCTTGCATCTCCCTGTTATGGTAAGAGGCGGGACCTTTCCTGGCGAAAGGCGCCAAGCTGCTGTCCAATCACAACACGGGAAGCACTGGCCCAATCAGAACTCGTTACATATTTCTGAAGGAGAGAGTTCATAGAACAAGGAAATCATCAGGCCGTTTTTAGGACAGAGGAAACAGCGCTGTACAGATAAGTCAATTGTGTGAAAAATACTGTGTTTTTTTACACACGTGAAACATGAACTCATGTTATATTGCACACTGTAAACATAATCAAGGCTTCAAAAACACACAAAAAGCGGGACCTTTAACAGTTTTCTAACATAAGTAGCATAACATGAATTACCTGTAGCATGTTGTTAGCATGTTTTAGCACATTACAAACATGATTAACATGTTGCTAGCATTACTTGGCACGTTGCTAGAATGATTTAACATATTTTTAATTTGAATAGGCACATTGCTAGCATGTTTTAACAGGTTAGCACTAATTAGCACATTGTTACTATGTTTTAACATATTACCACATTGCTATCATGAATTAGCAAGTTGTTATCATGTTTTAGCATGTTGATTGCTAGCATTATTTATAACATTGGTGACATATTATATTTTTACAAGAGTAATATTGTTAAATATTACAATCCTTAGGACAAACATTTTGTAGCATTTGTAAGTTTCATAAAATGTTATTTGCATGTCTTAGCATGTTCATTTTAAATCTTAAAACATGAAATGTTGTGTTTAACATGATAAGCACATTGCCAACATGAATTAACATATTGCTCGCTCACCCCTCCTGTTCGAAATGGCCATTCCAAGCGGGACTCGAACCCTGGTCCGCCGGCATGAGAGTCGGCGCTCTAACAAGGAGGCTAAAGGCTATAAAATCTAACGTCAAGTTGATAGCATTGTTTTATCACATTGCTAGCATGTTTTAATAGGTTGTTAACATGAATTAGCATGTTGATGGCATGATTTAGTACAATGCTAGCATGTTTTAGCACATTGACCATGTAGCATATTTTAACACATTGGTAACATGAATTAGCATAGTGCAAACATGTTTTAGCAAGTTGCTAGCATGATTTAACACATCGCAATTTGAATAGGCACATTGCTAGCATGTTTTGGCATGTTTGCTAGAACTTTTGGACAATAGTGTATGTATATTAAAAAGTTTTGGTACTGTAGGTGGAGCAATTCTGATTCACGGGCAAGTGGTCCACCGCAGCGCTGCAAACACATCTGACGCCTCACGCCACGTTTACACTTTCCACATTATGGAGTCTCAAAACACCGTTTGGAGTCCTGAGAACTGGTAAGAGCAGTGCATGCTGGGTAACACAGGCCATGTGTTGGGAAGTGCTGTGGAGAGATGAGTTCTAGTTCTCGGGGCTTGATGTAAAGTGAATCTGTTTCTCTCTTTTAGGCTTCAGCCGACGGAAGAGATGCCCTTCCCTTCCCTCTACACCTGAACCACAGACAGAGCCGGACTGATCACCAGTGATGCAGAAGACACATCAGGACAGTTAAATGTCTCGACTATAATGAGCTTTTTAATGCCAGGATAACAATAACACCTTTAAATATGACATCTTGTAAATGGACCAAAAATGTCTTTCTTACCATAAAATGTGAATAATTTTGAATCATTCTGTACATTTTACCTACAGCCACATCAGTGTTAATAAAAGGCTTGATTTTAACCGAAGAGTCTCTTTCATTTGTAGGTGATCTGACTACAAGCCTTGATGTTAGGGGTGGGCGATACATGACTAAAATTATTTGACAGTAATTTTTATTTCACGATAACGATATCCTGTATCTCGATATAGCTATTTTTATTTTATTTTTTACTATGTAAAATAAGAACAAAGAAGCACATTACAAACAGTAGGACAAATACAACAGAGTAAAGATACAAATTATATCAACTTTAAGTTTTTCAGCTAGAGTAGATTTATTTAACATGTAGTAAGAAATAGTACAGAAATTAAATGAACAATTTTATAAATTAAACAGTCTTCACTGTATGACTCAAATATGAACTGATTCTTATTAACTCTTTCGCCGCCATTGACGGAATGTTTTTTTGGCTTTCTTTGTTTCCACTGTTATACGTAGGGGGCGCTATGACACATTTCGATTTTGACACATGCTGGCGGTGGAAGAGTTAAAGAAACAATTGATTTAGTAGCATGTCTTTTGTTGTTTGATTAACATTAATGAGACGGACATCAGTTTATTATGCTACTGTCCCTTTAAAGTGGTCCTATAATGCCCCTTTTACAAGATGTAAAATGTCTCCAGATTGTGTATGTGAAGTTTTAACTCAAAATACCCCACAGATCATTTTGGTAGCATGTTAAAATTTTAACTTTATGAGAGTGGGCACTGTTTTTGTGTCTCTCTTTAAATGCAAATAAGCTGCTTTCATAAAGAGGGCGGAGATTCAAGAGCTCTCATTAGCAGCTTTGATTACCTCAAGCTGACACACACTGAAAATATCTGAAAACTTTTATGTTCAAACCGGATTCAGACAATAATGGAGAGACTCACAAAGTGACGACATTTAGAAAGAAACATGACGTTTTGGATCTGGAGTTACTATCTTCAAGTCATCGATTAGATTCTGTCTGTCATGATAATCTATAAATAACGGGAACTGTTGTAAAAATGCACAGAGCCAGAGAATATCTGCTGCATGAAGAGAGACCATGGATAGTTTAGTTTAATTATGGTTATAACGTATGTTGTCATTTTGCTTTTATGACATGCTATTGCATTTGTGTTCACACTGTAGAGTACCCTAGCAACCACATTGCACCCTATTGCTACTTCATAGTAACCTCCAAGCAATAATTAAAAATATCAATCAGTTTTTTTCTGACTGGTTTTAAAAACTTCAAACTGCAAGCTTTAAAACCACTGCAAGCCAAACCCCTTCACACTTCAAAATTATTTCAAACTTGGCTTTCTCAAGCCAAAAATAGACAAACTTTCTTTTATCAATATATAGAATAGTTTGCCCAAAAATTAAAATGATCCCATAATTTATTCACCCTCAAGCCATCCCAGGTCTACAGTGGGGATCGAAAGTTTGGGCACCCCAGGTAAAAAAATGTATTTCTGTGCATAAAGACGGCAAGAAAAGATGGAAAAATCTCCAAAAAGCATCAAATGACAGATTAGACATTCTTATAATAAGTCAAAAAAAAAGTTAGATTTTATTTCCATAATTGACACTTTCAAAATAACAGAAAACCAAAAAATGGCGTCTGCAAAAGTTTGGGAACCCTTTAGAGTTAATACTTTGTACTGCACCCTTTGGCAAGTACCACAGCTTGTAAACGCTTTTTGCAGCTAGCTAAGAGTCTTTCAATTCTTGTTTGAGGTATCTTTGCCCATTCTTCATTACAAAAGTCTTCAAGTTCTTTGAGATTTCTGGGCTGTCTGTCACGCACTGCTCTTTTAAGGTCTATCCATATATTTTCAATCATGTTGAGGCTAGGAGATTGTGGAGGCCATGGCAAAACCTTTAGTTTATGCCTCTTGATGTAATACACCAGGGATTTTGAGGTGTGTTTAGGATCATTATCCATTTATAGAAGCCATCCTCTCTTAAACTTCAGCTTTTTCACAGATGGCATCAAGTTAGCATCCAAAATTTGCTGAAATTTTATTGAATCCATTTTTCCTTCTACTCGTGAAATGTTCCCTGTGCCACTGACTGCAATACAACCCCAAAACATGATCGATCCACCCCAATGCTTTACAGTTGGACAGAGGTTCTTTTCATTCAATTCTGTGCCCTTTCTTCTCCAAACATACCTTTGTTCATTCTGGCCAAAAAGTTATATTTTAACTTCATCGGTCCACAGAACTAGTTTCCAAAATGCATCAGGCTTGTCTATATGTCCATTTGCAAACTTCAAACGCTGATTTTTGTGTTGAGGACGTAGAAGAGGTTTTCTTCTGATGACTCTTTCAAGAAGTATCTCTTTATAGTGGAATAGTGTACCACAACTATCTGTGTCTGCCAGATCTTTCTGGAGGGATCGTGCAGTCAAGCGTAGGTTTTGACTTGCTTTTCTCACAATCCTGCGAGCCGTTCTGTCTGATATTTTCCAAATCTGTCTGATTTGGTCTTCCAGATTTTGCTTTAAAGGGTTACTTCAGCGATTAGCATATGGCTTTGTATCAGTAGAAACCCTGGAGTATATTCAAATGATTGAGCTTTCCCCCCTCATATCCCCCTGAGACAAGAGATTTATGCATTTTATTTCTGGAAAAATTCCTCCTATGATGCAAATTGACGATTTTTGCATCATAGGAGGAATGTTTGCCCAAAGGCTAAAGACTACAGCCAGCAGAGGGAGCCATTTCCGTATGTTTTGAATCCGCCCATGGGGGATGGAGATCACACTCAGCTCGCAGAGAGAGCTCAGCCCACAGCTACAGGCACTCATTTAAACGGAGCTATGGTGAGCAATGTAAGTCTTTTAACTTCTCAAATTAATTTCTATGAAAGTTAAGCTTGCAAAGGCATGAACTGAAACGCCAGACTGAACTCGCGTTGTGAATGTATGCCTCGAGTGTAGTCGCGATTACCTCAGCTCTCAGCACTCCTGCAGTTAGTGCTCAGTGCTGTGACACTCGCGCGGTGACTCACTCATTATATTGAACAGACACGTTCAGTTTTTAATTGTCTCTAACTCAGTCACAGTAATCAAGTTGGTGGTGTTGGGAATGGCCTCACAGGGCAGCGAAGCATTCTGGGAATTGTAGTCTTTCATCCCCATGGGACAAAAATACATTTTCTGTCCTTTCTCAGTCTAGAAGACACCAAATTCAAAAATAATTTCACATTTCTACTGCATTGATGACCCAGTTTAAATACAGATTCATCTTCCCAGCGCTGAAGTACCCCTTTAACTTCCACTGTTCCTGATGACTGCCATTTCTTAATTACATTCCGAACAGAGGATATTGGCATCTGAAAACGCTTTGCTATCTTTTTATAGCCTTCTGCTGCTTTGTGAGCTTCAACTATTTTCAGTTTCAGTTTTCTAGACAACTGCTTAGAAGAACCCATGGTGCTGATTGTTGGGGCAAGGTCAGATGAGTCTGGGCATTTAAAACCTTTGAGATTGACATCACCTGGTCTATCCAGACGATGACTGAGAACAATCCATGACGCTGTCAGGTCTCAGCTTGCCAAAAGGGGCAGTACAAGGTATTAACTCTGCAGGGTGCCCATACTTTTGCAGACACCATTTTTTTGTTTTCTGTTTTTTTGAAAGTGTAAATGATGGAAATAAAATCTAACTTTTTGTATATATTATAAGAATGTCTAATCTGTCATTTGATGCCTTTTGGAGATTTTTCCATCTTTTCTTGGCTTCTTTATCCACATTAATACAAATTTTTACTTGGGGTGCCCAAACGTTCGATCTCCACTGTATATGGCTTTATTTTTTCAGCCCAACATATATGGATATATGGATATTTTTCTTCAGAAGGCCTTTATTAACCCCCTGGAGTTGGGTGGAGTACTTTTATGATGGATGGATGGATGGATGGATGCACTTATTGGAGCAAAAACTATTCAATGCCTAGAAATCTAGATGCACCCTAGCGGCAGCAAATTTAATCTGCCCGCGTATTCCCCTAACTCTTGTCGGGCCAATCACATCGTGTATAGAGTTGGTGGGCAGGGCCATGATGACGACGGCTGTGTTGCGTTTGCGCTTCTAGTAAACACAGAAACTGGCGAACGGCGGTCTTTCGAATCAGCTCTGACCGCGACTCTGGAAGACTTGGAGTTAAGCTTTTCTCTGAGAAAAGAACAAAGAATGGCACTGAAGTCATTCTTAAGAAGGGAAGATGTGTTCGGAGTTTTGCCGACCGGATACGGCGAATGTTTAATCTGTCAACGAGCTACGTTTCACCTTCGTTGCTCTGGTTGGTTGTAGCGCTATCCTATCGCGTGCAGAGGGAGTTTGAAAGACAACCGTTTATCCCGCCCCTCGGATTGAGCTGTCAATGGTGAGTTTCCAGACCAAACATCTTGATGTGGGTCTGGCTTGTCAGGCTAATTCAACGCCATTACAAAGCTGAGAACAGCCAGGATATTATTTAATATAACTCGGAATCGTGTTTGACTGAAAGAAGAAAGTCATATACACCTGTTGGAAAGCTTGATGGTGTAATCATTTTTGGGTGAACTATTTCTTTCTTTATCTCTTTAGCATATAAGGTCATGGCCACATGTGGCATTGTTGTCTGAGAATGAGCCACGGACACCCACACACACGTTTTTTAATGCCACACCTCTCAACACAGGCTCTCTCTTTCTGTGAGTAGAGGTAAAGGCACACCACCACATGAAAGCTCCCATTCATTCACCTTTCTCTCTTTTCTCTCAGCTCATGGTCAATACCAACCGTCCAAGGCAGCCAGACAGTTCAAACACAACATAAACTTTCTTAAGTTAGTGTGTGCACTTGAAACTTCCTCAAATGCTGAATGAAAGTCTGAATGTTGCACAGCAGTCACATTTTGACAAGAAGATGTTAATGGAGAGCTGATAGCTATCTCATGAAGTGGAAAGCATTCTGTTCTGCTAAAATAAGAGAATTGTTTTGTATTCGTCAGATATGAGCAGCTGTTTACTGTTTTTATTTATCACTTTCATGGTCACTATAAATGGAAAGAGCTGAATGAACTTTCAACAAAAAGGATAGTGACTAGATAATGAGAGTTTTTATAATTGAGATAAATATAACTTTAAATTAAAATATGCGTGATTTTAAAGGGACAGTTTACCCCAAAATAAAACTCATCGTTATTATTTTCTTACCCTCGTGTTATTATAAACATGTGACCTTTAAGAGAAGATATGTAGTCTAAAATATATGTTAAGCATCTTATTATCAAATGCAACAAAAACAAGATATGCATAACAACATTAGCTACCAGGAAAAAAGTTACATACTGAGTTTAAGTGCTTTTAATAGATGTGTTCAGTGCTTTTTGTTTTTAGGTTGTAGCAAAAGGTTTATAAATATTTAACGTTATATTAAAATGTGAGACATTTGGTTTGGAAAGAGATCACTTATTTTATAGCTGCAATTGTAATTCATAGAATAAAGAAAGTCATTCAGGTGAGCGTAAATAATGGCAGAATGATTATTTTTAGGGAACTATTCCTTTAAATACCAGATGAAAACAGCCTTAGTGTGAAAAAAAAAATGAATTTCAGAAATGGCGTTTGCATAGCCTATTAGTCCATTAATATATCTAATGCAAATCTGCTAATGACATACATTCACTTGAGGGGTGAGCTATGACTAACCTAAGTTGACAATTAATGTCTGGCTCATACACAGCCTAGAGGGTTATACTATGAAAGCGAACTGAAACACTGAGTAGTATCAACGCTGGATCTCAACGCTGCATTCATGCAGTCGTGCACGTAATAATCTGCCAAACAAACTGATTTCTTCCCAGCAAAGGACAGAATATGACCTGTGTGTTCACCCTTTACAAGAAATTAAGTTAACTTTAGACTTATGTTTACTTTTAGGTTCCCGTTAGTTACTGTTTAAAAAAAAATCCTACATCACCATGCAGTTTATCGTATTTGACGGTGCAACCACGTTATGCTTATATAGGATGAGACAGACAGCTTTCCTTTTAACCCTCTTCTCAGACTGTCTTCCAGCATGGATATTTTAACAGATCAAGACGTGCAAAAGGTAAGAAACTGCCCCAAACTGCTGTCAAAACTCTTAAAGGTACCATATATTGTTTTAGTGTCTGTTATCAGAAACGCTGGAAAACGCACTTTTACGAGTACAATAAGACTTTTGATGACAATCAGTGTTTTGCATTTCATAATAAGTGTTTATAGATCGCCTCGTGCATGCGTGCAAAAGATGGACAAAAATTAAAAAACAATCTAGTTAAATCACGTGTGTAATAATGACTGTAAATTAAGTGTAAATTAAATTAAGCGAAGTGTGTGTGTGTGTGTGGGGGGGGGGGGTAACTCTTCAATTTGTGGTTTTCAGTTTAACAACTGCGTTTTATTATTATTATTGTTATTAGTAGTGGTGGTAGTAGTAGTTTATTTATTATTATTGCCCTGAGCATAGACTTGTGTGTCTTGACAGCTGTTACTTTTCTCATCGCTGTTGAGGATAGACGTACAGTCATATTGAGTCATTCTGTAATTAGGGGTACATTTCATATCCGTGGAATCTGTTGCTAACCCACTGGAATGATGGTCGAATACTCATTAAACTGATGTTTCCATTTGCGTTTTATTCGTGACACTCATGTAGACACCGTAAGAGCTACAGCAAACAAACAAAACAAACACTGTATGACTCCCACACAATAACCAACATCACAATAAAACAATACAATTACTTACTAAAAGACATTAAAACTTGTTTACCTTATAACCCTCGAGTGGGATGCACAAAGAACACAGTAGAAAGAGAGACACCCGTCATGAATCGTAGGCTGCGTCCTTCACGAGAGCGTGCGCACATACACAAAGCGGAAAGAGGGCGCGTTTTATACAACCACCGGTGCATGTTAAGGCTGTGTCAAAATAAAAGTCCTTCAAAAAATAACTTGATTCGAACCCTTAAAAATTCTCTTTAACAAATTAGCTGTCATTTACACTCCCACCAAATCAAGAGTTCCAGAAACAAATGATTTCAAAAAATACAAAGACACTTCTAACAACACAACTATAAAAAAAAAAAAAAAAAAAAAAGAACTAAAGAAAAAACAAAACAAAGACAAAACAAAACTTCAGCAAGCCTCCAGCAGTAAAACCAACTTCTGAATTGGACGTTCAATAATAGAAGGCTTACCAGGACATTTTCCCTGGTTTCCAAGGTGTTTATCACCAAGATAAACCCTAACTCTCCTCACAAGTCCATCTGAATCTATAGTTGTTCCTACGATCCTACCCAAGGACCACTTGTGCCTAGGTAGATCATTGTCCTTGACTATTACAATATCCCCTATTAACAGATTTCTCTTAGGGGTGTGCCAACGTTGTCTAACAGCTATATTGGAGAGATACTCTTTCCGCCAGCGACTCCAGAATTGTTCCGCAAGATATTGAACATGGCGCCACCTTTTCCTTGCACAGAGATCTTCTTTAGTGGACTTGCCTGGAGGGGGTAAGGCAATGGTAGACTTCATAGTGAGAAAATGATTTGGTGTTATAGGTTCAAGGCTATTTGGATCGCTTAAATTGTCAACAGTGAGTGGTCGACTGTTTACAATTGACATTGCTTCATAAAAGAATGCTCTTAGAGATGAATCATCAATCCTTTCAGAAGCAATCAAGAGTGTAGACTGGAGAATACTTCTTACAGTCCTAATCTGTCGCTCCCATACACCTCCTGTATGACTTGCACATGGTGCATTCATGACAAAGTCACACTGATTCTCAGCTAAGAAGTTATTCAGCCTTTCAACATCAAGTTCTTTGAGAGCCTCAGTCAGCTCATTTTTGGCACCTATAAAGTTGCTGCCTTGATCAGATTTAATCTGTCGAATTGCTCCACGTATGGAAATAAAGCAGCGCAAGCCATTGATAAAGGAATCAGTCGACATAGAATCTAGCATCTCAATGTGAATGGCACGGGAAGAGAAGCAAGTGAAGATCAATCCATATCTTTTGTACACCTTCCGTCCTTGTTTAACAAAAAATGGACCAAAACAGTCCATACCACAATAAGTGAACGGTGGTGAAGGATTCACTCTCTCTGAAGGCAAGTCAGCCATCCTTTGCTCTTCTGTTGGACGCCTGCATTTTCTACAGGTAACACAGTTGCGCACTTGAGATGCTACAGTACGATTAATACCTGGGATCCAAAACCCCCTTGAACGGATTTCATTAATGGTAAAGCCTTTACCTTGATGTTTAACCCTTTCATGGCAGTCAGCAATGATCAATTTTGTAATATGGTGGTCTTTGGGGATAACTGCAGGATGTTTGAATAAGCTACACAAGGAATTGCTGAGTCTTCCTCCCACCTTAAGCACACCATTACTATCAAGAAATGGGTTAAGGTTATACAACTCATTATGAGATGACAATGGAATACCTTTACTTAATACTTTTAATTCTTCTTCAAATACATGTTTTTGCAGAAGCTTAATTATAAAGCACTCGGCTTGTTCTCTTTCCTCAACTGTAGAAAGTCTACTTGATTTGTCCTTATGAATTCGCCGTTGAATGCGTGCGATTGCTCGAACTACACGGGACCAAGATGAGAACTTTGACAGGCGATTTACAATAGTTTCATGTTCTACTGCCTTTGTGTTAAGGGTTTGAGAGCTTCTAACTTCCGAGTCACCTGGTAGTAGTTCTGGAATCTCATTTGAAGGGACAACCATTTCATTATTCCATAAAAACTTTGGTCCTGTGAACCAATCAGATGAAATCATTTCATCCACAGTAAGACCTCTTGACACATGATCTGCAGGATTGTCAGTTGTTGGAACATGCCTCCATTGCTGTGGAACTGTGCTCAAATGAATCCTTTGCACTCGGTTAGCAACGAACGTATGAAATCGTCTGGCCTCATTATTGATGTATCCAAGAACAACCTTGGAATCGGTCCAGAAGAACTCTGTGATGTCAGTATATCGAAGTTCTTCTTTTAGGATTTTACTGACACTCACTGAAACCACTGCAGCAGTCAACTCCAACCTTGGAATAGTTGTAATCTCTAAAGGAGATACACGAGACTTTCCCATGGCAAGAGCAACATGAACATCTTCCCTTTCATTCTTCAATCTCAGATATGAGCACTGTCCATATCCACTAGTACTAGCATCTGAGAAGTGATGCAACTCTACTTTCTTTACCTGTCCAAACCCAGGAGGAGCATATGTGCGGGAAATATTCACTTTCTTCAGGTTACTCAAATCTCTTTTCCAGCACTCCCACCTTGGCTGCAACACATTGCTCAATGTGTCATCCCAACCTGTACCCTGTCTACAGACTTCTTGAAGTATTTTCCTTCCAAGAAGGGTGAAAGGAGCCAAGAACCCTAATGGGTCATACAATGATGCAATCGTAGATAGGATTCCACGTCGAGTTACTGGCTGTTCCTTGAGGCTAATCTCAAACTTGAAACAATCAAGTTCCATGCTCCACTGAATCCCCAATGTTCGCTCTGTCAAGGGATCAAACGAAAGATCAGGTTCCTTTACATTAGTTGCTAGTTCTGAGGAGGGAATACTTTCCAGGACAGCTTTATCATTGGACACAAATTTGTGAAGTCTAAGGCCACCAATGGCACAAAGTTCTCTGGCCTCTTGAGCAAGCTGAATTGCATCCTCTGTTGTTTGTACACTTGTAACACCATCATCTACATAGAAGTCATTCATTACAAACTGGAATCCTAAAGGATACTGATCCTTGTTGCCTTCAGCCAAGTGCTTCAATCCATAGTTCACACATCCCGGCGATGAAGATGCTCCAAAAAGATGAACTGTCATTCTATACTCACAGGGTTGCTCGTTCAAGTCTCCATTCTTCCACCACAAGAAACGCAGAAAGTCTCTGTCTGCTTCACACACATGAAACTGATGAAACATTTTCTCCACATCACATATCAAAACCACAGGGTGCTGACGAAATCTGAGAAGAATTCCAGTCAAACTGTTCATCAGGTCCGGTCCTTGAAGGAGATGATCATTTAAACTGGTTCCGTGATATCTGGCAGAACAGTCAAAAACAACTCTCAACTTATCCGGCTTCTTTGGGTGGTAAACACCGTGATGAGGAACGTACCACTCTCCGCCTTTTCTGCCTCCATCTTTAACTTCCTCGGCCTCTCCTCTTTCAATAACCTCTTCCATAAATTTCACATAATGCTCTTTGTACCGTTGATCTTTTAACAATTTTCTCTTCAGATGGTTAAGTCTCACAAGAGCAAATTGTTTGTTATCTGGCATATTAGGTCTTTTTTTAAAAGGTAGAGGCATTTCATAGTGTCCAGAGCTGTTTCTCCTTATACGATCACTTAACTTATTTAGAAAAGTAATATCATCTTGAGAAAGAGTTGAGTCGTCATTGTTAACATCTTTAAAATCAGATTCTAAAATGCGTATGGCATCTGCTGGAGTCAAAGGAGGAATTTCTTTTACAGAAAGTCTGTGACATAGACCGGTAACGCCAAAAGAGTCAAGTCTGGGTAATGAAGGTCCAACAATGCTCCAACCTAGATCAGTTCTGACAGCATAGGGTTCATAATTTTCTCCTAAAATCACTTGTCTTGGTGCTAATGCTCTAACGCAATTGTAGCCAATCAAAAGACCGGCTTCGCAATCCTTCAAAGAGGGTATCTCATCAGTAATTGCTGAAAGATGATTCCAAAGTTTAGCTGTTTCGCATGTAGGTATATGTGCATGATTGACTGGAATACAATCTTTAGTATAGGCAGGAGGGAGTTCGATATAAGTGGCAGAACTATAACCTCTTACACGGAGTCCTGAAATCCTTTCACTCTTTACAATGGTATCCTTTCCAGTCATCGTGGTCAGTTTTAACTTAACAGGAAATTTATCTGCCTGCAAGACGTCGCTCACTCCTTGGTCGATAAAGGTTGTATCACTCTGTGAATCAAGCAAGGCATAAACTAATTTTTCTGTACTCACATTGTTGCTGGATAACCATACCGGCACAATCATCGATGTATAAGATGATCCCCTTCCGGCCACACTCAATGACAGAGCAGCTGTTGACTCATCTTCTGACCCAGAAACAGAAGTTGTTACAGGAACCAACCGTTCTCTCCTGGGGTAGTTATCATCATGAAGGCAAGTAGGATGTTTCCCTTTACAGGTGTGACAGGAAAGACGATGGCGACAGTCTCTTGCACAATGGCCGGTTTTTAAACATCCATAACAGAGATTATTTTCCTTTACAAATGCCCGTCGCTCTGCTAATGTCTTAGTCATCAGTATGAAGCAATCTCCAAGCTGATGTTTAGTATCTTGGCAAAATGCACAGGGAGGTTTGGGATTTTTCATTGCGATTTTTGGCCCATCAAAACCCAAGACAGTCTGAGTGTTGAGAACATTACCTTTACTCTTTGTTTCTCTGAAATTTCGTTTTTCAGCACATGTTGAACTGAGAGCATAAGTAGAAGTGACTGGATTACAGACGATCTCTGCCTCAAATGAAACAAATGCTGCGAAAGCCTTAAAGTCTGGAAACTCCTTATTGTCTCTCAAGGTTTGCGTAACCTGCCGATTCCAGCGTGAAGCAGCCCACTCGGGTAGCTTTTGAACTAACTTTTGGTTTTCCTCACAGTCGTTTAATATCTGTAGACCTACAACATGAGGCATAGCATCTTGACAGGCATTAAGAAAATCTGAAAATTCTCTTAGTCCAACAGCATCCTTTGATTGAACCTTTTGCCAGTTTGCAAGTTTCTGACGAAAGGCACGTTGGATCACAAATGGTTGACCGTACCTTTGATCTAATTTACTCCAGGCGTCCTTATAGGCTTCGTTGTCACTCCTGTAGAAGGTCCCATCCAAGGTTTTACGCGCCGAACCACCCACATACCTTTTAAGATAATAAAGTTTATCAGCAGCAGATATATTCTTTCGATCTATCAATGACATGAAGGAAGTCTTCCACTCAACATAATGAATGGAATCACCATCAAATAAAGAGGGCTCTGGAGCTGGTAATCTATTCAAGTTCATGCTATCTTGCAGGGCTTGAACAAGAGATGGCAACTCATTTTGAGATGTATGATTAGCAGGTTGGCTAGAAAGGCTTGAAGGCAGACAACATTGTTCTCGATTAACACCGTATGTTAGAGGATCTTCGACTTCTTGCACTGCTATTCGATTGTAGGCCTCAAACCTTGCCCGTGCTACCTTTAAATCCTTCTCTGCATGTAACTGCTCTAGATCACGTTTTTGAGCATCTAGATCTCTCTCTTGCCTTTCTTGCAATTCCTGAATTGTCTTTTTCTGTTTATTTTCTTCTATTAGCATTTTATACTCCACTTCCTTTGCTGCCAAATCTGCAGCTGCTTCAGCATGTTTTGAAGCTACACACGAAGATGTAGTATGATGACTTGACTGAGCATTAGACTTGCGGCTAACTCGGGACACAGTAGAGCCATAGATGGAACGAGCATAGCTCGAGTCAAGAAGTTCTTTTAAGCGATCTTTTGCTTGTTCGGCATTAAATTCGTCGATTCCTGATATTCTTTCATAAGCAACCTTTATTATGTCTGCCGTCACTGCATCACAAGCATCAATACGACGTCTTAGTTCAGTAGATGGCGTGACATGATTTCGAACTTCGACATAGAGACGCATAACTTTCTCCTTTTCCTCTTCCAGGGCATCAATAAGAGATGCCATCTGGCTCTCGGTGATATCAGACTTGAGTTGCTCTCTAGCCTTACGTGCTAATGTTTTCCATTGTTCATACATAGAGATAAGCTTTCTTTCCTTCTTCTGAAATTCATCTCTTTGAAATGCAAGCATTTTTTCAGTGGGATTTCGTGACCGAACAGACCGTCGAGGACCTTGATGTGCTCCTAAATCTTCTTGAAGTTTACCTTTAAGTTCACTCAAACTTTGTTCTTTAGCTTCAATTACCTCTATTATTTGTTGTCTTTCTAAACCGTCTGATGTTTGATACTCATTACTAAGGGTTTCAATATCATGTTGGAGAATACTAATCTGCCTTTCACATTCAACATTTTCAACAGAATAATTTAACTCGGTCATTTTAAAATTACTAGATCAACACACTATAAGATATATTCAACACAGTTAAAATGTAATTGTGAATTCCCAAAACAGTATTATCACATATATCGTCAAACATTAGCAATGACGATGGTTTTACAAATAACCCTTTGCAACTACAAACGTCTAATTTAAAAATTATATAAATATTCCTTCTTCAAACACAACAAACGATTTCAGTCTTTCGAAATCCTTGAAACATTTTAAACTTGAAGACAAAGTCTCTGGTTGGTTAAATGTTTCACCTTAATGTCCTTCTGCTGTTGTAGAAGTGTTGAGGGAAAAATATCACCTTAAAAGGAGCAGCCTTTCACAGTCTGTAAGTTAGTTGTCCATAATCGAATCACATTTGACCATCAGAAATCGACCTGCTGCCCGTAAGCGTTCACCCAAAGACTCGTCGGCATGAACACCAGTCGTTAATGCTGCAGACTCCGATGAATGGCTAAGCTCTTACTGTTGCTAACCCACTGGAATGATGGTCGAATACTCATTAAACTGATGTTTCCATTTGCGTTTTATTCGTGACACTCATGTAGACACCGTAAGAGCTACAGCAAACAAACAAAACAAACACTGTATGACTCCCACACAATAACCAACATCACAATAAAACAATACAATTACTTACTAAAAGACATTAAAACTTGTTTACCTTATAACCCTCGAGTGGGATGCACAAAGAACACAGTAGAAAGAGAGACACCCGTCATGAATCGTAGGCTGCGTCCTTCACGAGAGCGTGCGCACATACACAAAGCGGAAAGAGGGCGCGTTTTATACAACCACCGGTGCATGTTAAGGCTGTGTCAAAATAAAAGTCCTTCAAAAAATAACTTGATTCGAACCCTTAAAAATTCTCTTTAACAAATTAGCTGTCATTTACAGAATCAATTATCAATTTAACCAATTTTTCATTTAACTTTTCACTCCAAGCAATGGTTGCTTTAATATCAGGGGACATTTATTAGTAATTTAATACAAAAATCCAACAGATACCTATCTTTTATTTTGCAAAAAATTCAAATTCTATACTGGAATTTGCTGTTTTTGTGCTGTCCGATTTGGTAAATGTGAGGTTTTGATCTTCAGATTTGCACTTAAATGCATGTTTCTGAATATATCTGAATATATCAAAATAATCATTAAATTATGCGGTGTTTTAAAAAATATTTTGCTCATGCATCTACATTATATCATCCGTTTTGTGTGTGTCTGAGAAATCAGTGTCAGCCGTGTTACTCCCTATAAAACCCCCTATAAATCAGCAATGGTTTGTTCCAAAGTCACATGTCCGACATCAAAAAAAGTAATTCCTTTTTTGGTGGTAAATTTGAAGACAGTGTGATAAATTACAACTTCTCCTCTTCAAGATATGATTTATATTATTGTCGGCACATAGAGTAGGTTAATTGACCGTCAACTGTGTTATCAACATATTCTGGTAAACTTGCGTCACATATTATATTTATAAATATGTAGAGAAAGAATTTCAAAACAAATTCATCTAGGTCAACTACCAACTAATCCAAGGCCAGCAGTTTGCACAAGACCCAAAAATGGCTGAAATGTCAACTGTGTTACCTGTCAACTGTGTTACCTATCAACTGTAACAGTTGAAAATTATTCACATGATTGACAATTTAATTTAAATGTTATCAATTGCTTGTACTTATTTTTGTTAAATTAAAAAAGAAAGTTATCATTTTTATGAGTCTTCTCTTTTCCTTCTGTCATTGGTGTTACTGCTGTCAACTGTGTTACTTTGTCTGTCAACTGTGTTATGTGTGATTTTTATGTCATGAATCTTTTAAATGTGAACTAAACCACCAGAAAAATAGATAGGGATATCTCTTGAGATGGAAATATTGGTAAGGATGGTAAATAATACAAAATTCTGCATACTGTGGGTTTATGGCACAGCATTCGTCCGTAACACAGTTGACAATATAATGAATCAAATGTTGATTTTCATTAACATTTAAAAAAAGTAATTAGAGCTTAAGCTTGCTAAATAATTAATTCAGCCCTTTGAGGGCATATATTATTCAACCACCTAGTTTGTTGATCAAAAAAGAATACTGATTTTCTGACTTTTTGGCTGACCTGAAATGTACCCCTAAATATAGAATGACTCAGTTGTAAAGACCGATGAGACGGATTTTGGCGTGTCAGGAACGCAGACCGTAAAAAAATATGGACGACGCGACATCATCCGTTTTCTCTTGGTCAGGAATAAATAGAATTAAAGGCACAATATGTAATTTTACACTGTTACAGGTCGCTTGTTTAAAACAGAGGCGTTGTTTGAGGACACCATGATTGTGCTGAGCTTTTTTATGCCTTTCCCTGCATTTAGTGAGACCTTGATGGCCTGTGTGAAGCTGATGTAACACCTCTTTTCTCTGTGAATCTGAAATCACTATTCTGTCCTCGTACAACAAAAGTCCATCCACTTCAGAGAGATGAGCTCTGACAGTGTAAAACCCGTGGAGTGGGTCTGGCAGTTGAGACATCTGACTGGGCCAGCCTTGACGTACTTACAGATATGAATCTTCTTGCATGGCTTTCTTGATGGCACTTAACTTGTCTTCACTTACTGGTTTAGTAGACAGTACTGCCTGTAAAAATACCTTGACCTCATCCTCTGTGTCAGACTCGTCCTGGTGTGTCAACGGATTTCGTGACAGCCACCACGAGCTGTTTGCCTGGCACATGCACTGCTTTGACATTAAATCTCATCAGGCACATTAGTAGTCGCTGGCATCTTACGGGAGCTTTATCAATATCATACGTGTTTATCAAGGACACCAGAGGCTTATGGTCAGTCTGGAGTTCAAATTTGTCCATACCTTGTAGGTATCGTGAGAATTGCTCACATGCCCACACCCCGGCTAGGCACTCCTAATAGCGCCACTCTGTCTCTGTTATGATCCTTGAACAGAAAGCAATGGGACGTAATCCATTCTCATGCTCCTGTAGAAGTGCAGCTCCGAGGCCATAGCTGCTTGCATCCGCACTGACCACTGTAATCTTGGTAACATCGTAAAATGCTAGTGCTGGTGCTATAGTCAGAAGGTTCTTGGCCCTGTTGAACGACCTGTGTCTGTGCCTCATCCCAGACCCATTTAGTGTCACTTTTCAGGAGCTCAGTCATTGGATGAAGAATTGACGATAGAGTGGGGATGAGTTTGCCCAGGTAATTAATCAGCCCTTATACCTGTCTCAGTTCAGTCAGATTCTTAGGGCTGGGAAGCTCCGTTATGGCCCTCACTTTATTCATATCAGGCCGGATTCCCTCTTTTCCAATAACATGTCCGAAGTACTGAATCTCAGTTTTCCGAAGTGACATTTGTCTTTGTTTAACTTTAGACCAGATTCTCTTTTCACCAGATTCTCCTCGAGGCAGGTTTTTAAGACTGCCTCGAGGTTTTGATCGTGTTCCCCTTATCTTTGCCGAACACCAGTATATTGTCCATTACTGCTACAGTGCCAACATGATCTTTGAGAAGAGTGCTCATTTCTCTCTGAAATATCTCCGGAGCCGAAGTAATTCCGAAGGGTAATCTTTGGAAACAGAAGCGGCCAATGGGTGTGATGAAAGTGGTGAGTTTTCTGCAGCTCTCCTCCAATGGTATCTGCCAAAACCCACTAGACGCATCTAATGTTGAGAATACACCGGCACCAGGCAGATGTGATGTCCTCAAGAGTGGGCAGAATGAATCCCTCACGCATCACTACTTCATTAAGTTTCTTAAGGTCAACACAAATTCTCACTTTACCATTCTTTTTTACCACAGGCACCATTGAAGCACACCAGTCTGTTGCTTCAGTGACTTCTGTTATGACCCCTGACCTGAGCATACGCTGTAGCTCCTCTTCCACTTTTGGCATTAACGGAAAGGGAACTCGACGAGGCGTTGAGAGACTGGTTTGGCATCCTGTCTGAGCTTAATTTTGACTGGTTCACAATTTAAAAGCCCAAAGTCTCCGAAAACATCATCCTCAGTTCTAATACAGTCAACCCTGCTCACCAGTTTCATTTCACAGGCAGTTTTCCGGCTAAGTAGATTATTAGTATATGGACCTTTGACAACATATGTCCAGAAACTGACATTTTGTCCCATCCTTTCCATGTGGGCTAAGAATTTGCCAATGCAGTCCAGTTTGCCCCCCGGACTCCTGATGTCTGCAAGTGTTTTAGTAAGTTGTGGGCGACAAGGAAGGTTCAGGAATGTTTGCCCAGACATAACTGTGATATCAACTCTTGTGGTATCTATCTTGAACTTTACCATAGTGCCATTCATTGGTAGGTTCACGTGCCACTCATCCTCATTAGCACTATGTGAAACTGACCCCAAATACATGTGCTGTTTGATTCGACCTCACATCTGTCACTGGTCACTTCTTTTACAGTCTTTGTTTTACAAGAAATCTCAAAATGGCTCATTTTGTTACACTTACGGCATCATTTTCCTCGGGCAGGACAAGCCCACGGTCATGTACACGTGCACATCTAGAACAGGATGGATTGCTACTTTCATCTCTTTGTTTAGTGTCTGAATTCCAGTATTTGCCTCCTGTGTGTTTCTTGAATTGTTCTGTGTGCTTAAACTTGTGCCCCACTTCACTTACATGACATGCACCTCGCATATCGGCACTTTGCATTTTGGTCAGTTCTGACTGGCGAGTGATCTGTATGGCCTTCTCGAGCGTCAAATCGGGGTCTAGCTGCAGCTTTTCAGCCACGTAGATCGCGAATCCGCTCATCTTTAGAAGCCCCATAGTCACAAAACTCTGCCAGCTCATACAGATTCCTGACAAATGCTTCAACACTTTCACCATTTCGTTGATTTATTTTGTGAAAACAAGCGCGATCATGAATTAAATTGCGTTTGGGCACGAAATGTTCATCAAACTTTTTAACTACTGCGTTGTAGTACTCATTTTACTCCTCCGCAGAAAACGTAAATGTACTGAATATGGGTTCAGCCCATAGACCGTAAAAAAATATGGACGACTCGACATCATCCGTTTCCGCTTGGCAGATTTGAAGCTTTCAGGCAGCCTTGCACGGCGTGGACATCTAGGGACAGAGTCTGCGCAGTAGCGATTTCGGGACCGGAGTTGCGCAGTAGAGCGCAGGAAGTAGAGCAGGAAGTACAGCTGCGATATCAAAAGCCCGCCCACACTCTCGCAGATGCAGAACAATTAATTATGTTGGTGTGAAATAAACAGTTATGGAAATGTAGAAATTAAAGCTAAAGCTCTAATCTGCTCCCAAAAATTTCGAAAAAAGTCCGTTAGCGCCTCAGTGACAACTTCACTCAGAGAAGCCGTCAGTCTCAGCTGTCAATCATGACGTCACACCCCCCGTTTTTATAGCATCAAATAACTAACTCAAACTAAACTTATTTTTAAAACGAACACCTGAAATGAAATCATCGCTATGATAACTGCCTTAAGTGACATAAACTAACTTTGGGGAAAAAATTTTTTAAGTGTAATTTTATTATTTAGTTTGCCTCGCGTCCATTAGAAATCACAGAGGGGCGGCTATACTGGGAACGGTCACCGGGGGGCGATCGAGGCGCAAAAGCTTCAGTAAATGAGAGGGAGACTGCAGGCTTGGTTCAGCCTGTTTGGCCATTGCATACAGTAATGAATTCACCTGCACTTCACTGTCTTCCTTGTCGAGTTTCGTTGCAACCCTGAATTGCGCAAAGCGCTGCCTCCACACCGACCGGTGGCTGTGCGAAATCAAAGGATTCCGGTGCGTTAAACTTCGACATTTTCCTTCCGTTCTCCTGCTCTGATCAGAGGAGTGCGTGAAGCAGTGGCGGCTTGTCAATAGAGGGTGCTGGGGCGCCGCCCCATCACAATTCCAGAAATATACATGTATACAAAAATTATATAAAAATGAAATAAAAATAAAATAGTTTACTCATATGATGTGCCGGCGGGTAATTAAGAGCCTCAGCATGTAATAAAAAAACTATTTTATATGTTTTGTAATGGTTCATGCGGTTTCATGGGCGAGGGACGCCGGACAAATGGATGTCTATCTGAGTCCATAAATCGTCGGGCAGCATGTGACCTGAAGCTGGTCTCTAATTGGTTTCTTAAAGATTCTCCTCCGGGCGCAGGTCGCTGCGTCCCTGGCGAATCAGAATTGCATACATGTTCATCCACAATCTGATTGGTTCTCGTCAACTGTCATTCAATGTTACGCTCTTGGCCACTACTGCGAGAGAGCGTTGGTGACAACGTCACTCTGACCCCGCCTAAACATTCGTAGTGTAGCGACTCAGGCGAATCAAACACACAATCGCCAGTTACATTTAACAAATATGTTTTGAAAGTTGTGCTTGGTGGCAGACCTTCCCCCAACACAACAGAGAAAGATTCTTCGTTACCCTGGAAACCATCTGATAAGATGTTTTATGGCCCAAAAGAATTTGGCCACATGAAAAGTCCTTGTAAAACACACGCTTTTACCTCAAATTATAGACAACCATCTATAAATGAACATGCACCCCAGGACATTGTATGTAAACCCATAACTGTCTTGTAAAATGTTTATTCTGTATGGTATTTTGCATCTTTTTGTCTTTGTCTTAACAAATTACTAGTTCAGATAACCTCATATATGTCATGTCTCCTATCAAATTAATGCTCACTTCACGACTTACACTTCCATGTATATCACTTATTCAGAAAATGCAGTGTGTGTTTGTTGCATTAATTAGAATATGAATGGTCAGAGACCCACTGATTCAAGTTTTGAAACAAAGAGACGTAAAATCTTCTGAGGAACTTCCCGCCTGGAAATCCCAACAATCTCATTGGTTAAGTCTAACCCTGGAGGGCCGGACTACTCCCAGACTTTAAAAGGGGTGCTCGGATGCCCCCCTTTCTCTCTTACTCTCTTACTTCTCCGAAATGCTCTTGTCTTCTCTCCCTGGCTGAACCAACACGTCCCCCCCCAAGCAGGGAGGGGCTCCAGACACAGAGCCATGTGCTGTGTGGGACCAGAAACCGAGGCCCACCACACTATGGGGCCAACAGGCCTCAGCTCTTCTGAAAAACTCCTCTTCTGAAAATCCTCTTCTTCTGAAAATCTCCTCTCTTCCCAAATCTTCTACAATCCGGTCTTCAACAACCCTTTGCTCCTCGTTTCATCAACTTACTAGCCCCACGGGCCTTCTTCAGGAGGAGAACACGAAGCGCCGCTAGAGAAAAAAAAAAGCTGCTTCCCTCCCAACCTCGGAAAGAACCACCGGATACGCAGGAACACACGCACACACGCGAGAAGCCAAAACGAAACCAAAAAGAAAGCAAGTATTCTTATTCTTCCAAATTCAAACTGCTGTAAAGAAGGTGTGTTATGTTCCCGTTGGGACAAGTTAACTCTGTGAAGGTTGTATTTGATGAACTGAAGGAAAGCTGCTTCTTACCCCTAATTCTTTGTACCATCTCTATCTCTCTTTTATCTCTCTCTTTTATCTCTCTCTAATTTCAGTCTATTCATTATTCTCTTTTATGTATTCTTTCGTTAATATCTATATTTCTACTCTCTTGATGCATATTTAGTGTGTACTTTCTGTGTGAATCGGAGTGTTATTTTTAGTCTGTGTTTATTAAACCTCCAAAAGACATTTAATGAGTTGAGTCTGTTGTTCTCCCACATACACAAAGTCAATGAAACTTACGATCTAACGTTACCTAACTGCTTATGCTACTATGTTAGTAAAGTAAACTGTATGACCATTTGAAATATTGAACTTGTCCTGATCAGTAAAGTTAATGTTTCTTATGCGCTCGTAAAGCAGTAATCCCTTATTGAGAATTGATTTGGAAAGTCTATAACTAATTTGCAGGACAAACTTAGAAGGATAATTTCAAGCAATTCCGTAAAGGGTTACTTGTATTTAATTAAAAAATTTTCCCTATCGGAAAATTTTAATACGTAATGAACGACTAGCAAATTATATTCATAAATTCATGAATATTGAATATTAAATCCCTTTTGAGTTAATTATTCCCCGAGACATTAAACTCATTACTCATTGTTGTTACAGTAGAGATGGCAGCAGTCAAACTAAATTCTGTGATTGATTTACAAAAAAATCCTTTCTCAAGGCGTTCGCTGGAAGAAAAAATAAGAATTAAGGATCTCGGACCGGACCACCCCGATTTACAAATTCAGCAGCAGTCCTGTGACAGAGGACGAAGCTAAACTCGGAGCTTCACCTGCGCTTGTTATGAGAAAAGGAGGTGGCTGACTGGATGTGACGGTAGCAATGCCCTTTTTTGCTTTCCCTGTCTCTTATTTCAAAGTGAGTGAGAGGTGCTTTTCGACCTTGAAAAGAATAAAAACTTTTCTCAGAAACACCATGACCCAGGAGAGGCTGAATGCACTTGCATTGCTGTCCATGGAAAAGAGACTTGTCACTGAGATGACTGACTTTAATCAGAGAGTAATTGAGAAATTTACTGGCCAGAAAGAAAGGAGAGCAAAATTTATGTTCAAGTAGTCAACATGCCAGTCTGTTGTTGCTACTTTTGTTTTTTCCTTTCCTTGTTCAATTATATATGGGAAATAAATATGTAAAAAGATAAAAAGTGCAGACACTGTTTTCTCTTTAATGCTTGAATTTAGTCAACATGCTTCTTGGTACTGCTTTGTATTTATTTTACTTATTTGATTTATAAATAAGTAAAATAATTTATAAGTAATTATACTTATATATACTTATTATTATTATGTATAATTAATAAGTAAATTATACTTAAATTAACATAATTATACTTAAATATACGCAATTATTCTTAAATATAATTAAAATTAACCCCCCCCCCCAAAAAAAAAAAAAAACACGCGCCCCCCCCAAAAAAATATATCACCAGCCGCCACTGGCGTGAAGATCTTATAATTCTGACACCATGTTATGAAACTGTCAGACAACTTGGTGAACTCAATCTCTTGGTTTTTTATTGAACATACGCAGCACAGTCCTCAACAACTCACTGTCTGCTATTTCTCGTGTTTTCGATCCCCTGCCCCTGTTGCTCAGCAACCCTTGATCCCAAAGTTACAGCCAATCATAATCAACTATGTAACATATCGTCACAGATGCATTTAAGTGTGTTAAAAGTTATGTTAATGCTACTCTGCATTCGCTCGGCAGCTACTAGACACTTGTTGCACACTGCAGTAAGCTCAATATTAGGTACGGTAAAACATGGTACTCGCGGTAAATTGAGAAAATTATTCAAAACACTGCGTTGAGCTATATAACAATGATTAGTTTTCTGTTAATGAATGTATTTAAACAATAAACAGAAATCAAGTGTAACCATAGACAGTAAAAGAAATGGACACAGCGACCGCATAGACTTCAATGGCGAGAACTGAAGTAAATTAGAAGCACTCACTTCCTGATGGCTGAGCGAACTGCGCCGGCTCAGACTGAGCTTGAGGACGTAGATGTGACGTGAGCCTCCTGTCTGACAGCTGTAGGTCTTCTAGTAGTTGTGGAAAGTGAAATCTGAATCACGTTGTTTAAATATTTTCTCCCGTTGCTTTTGGCTCACTATGGGCTTCTCCATATTCTTCTCCCTTGACTTTATCAGACTTTATGTCTCCACGTCCCCCCGACTGTCTCATAGACAGTAAAAGATTGCCTGCGAGCGTCTCCTCAGGTCTATTCGGTAATTTCTCAACTGTTCGACAGAGTCGTGTTGGTAATGACGCAATCGTTAGCCTATATTTATTTACAAAAGCAGCTTCTATGGGGCGATAGTCTAAGATACAAGGTAATGGAGCCTTTTATGCATTGTCGTGTTTCTTTATAAATAAACAATGGACAAATGGAGTCTTTAAACGTCTCAGATGTAAAGTTATTCACTGTCAAAGTGATGCAAAAATGAATGGGAGTCAATGGGATGCTAACAGCAGGTGATGGCTTGGTTAGCAATGGCCGCCCCTATGGGTGGAACGCTTTCCGAGTGCTAGATTACCCCGTTGCAGGTAACACGGGTATGATTTCATTGATAGGTGACGCACAGACACGGTCTGTGTCCTGCTTAAAATAGCTTATTTCTCCAGATTGAAATATTCTTGGAAATATTTGAGATAATGGTACACGAGTCAACTAAATATATAACATTGTTCAAGTAAAAAAAAAAAAAAAAGATTTAAAAAAAAAAATCAAACATATTGTGCCTTTAACAGATTTAACCAGTTCCACTTATTAATCTTCAGATGTCTCAAAAAATCGTCCTGGGATTTAATGGCCTCGATGGAAAAGTTGTTATTTTGAATCACCCATTTTCACATTCTATCCAATCATCCCATTGAATTTCACCCCATGCATACAACATTTTCAAAAGTTTGTGGATCTGTAGTTTGCATATTCACAATGACATATACCTAAATGCATTTAAAAGTAAGAAAAAAGGGTGAAGTAAAGAAAAATCAAGTGTAGTCACTTTGAGTTTTCAATATGAAATATGATACAATATGAATGCCATACTAATATTCCATTATTTACACAGTACTTCAAATACTACCCCACCATTACCATGGTACATGTGCTAAACTTTTTGCAATTTTTTGTGATATCAGGTTTCTGTACTGTTTTTATTCTGTAGTACCGGGATGAGGGCTATCTGGTGCTGGACGGGCTTCTGTCCCCAGAGGAATGTGACACTTTACGGGAACGAATAAGTGAGATTATTGAACGGATGGACGTACCTGAGCACTGCAGGGTACAGTTCTCCACTGACCACGACGAGCAGCTGAAAACACAGGTAAACGGCCAATGCCTCATCATCGTCAGACATTATCAATCTCAATCTGTTCTTCTACACCTTTCTTTCCACATGCAATCCAATATTTCTGGGTAAAGATGCAGGTAAGACCACTACTACTAGTATGCTTAAACATTCTACCAACCCTGCTTGAAAAAAGTCCAATGTAAATCCACACACATTTAGAAGCGGTCAACTCAGTCATATTTTGTGTTTGTCCAGGGAAAGGCAGACTATTTCCTTACAAGTGGAGACAAGATCCGTTTCTTCTTTGAGAAAGGCGTGTTTGATGATAAAGGTTTGTTGTGCTGAGATGTAAATAAAAAGTCCCAGGAAATGCACCCCATAATGAAACTGTTGTGTTTTTTAGGAGAGTTCCTGGTGCCAAGAGAACTTTCCCTTAATAAAATTGCACATGGTGGGTGTTTAAGAAAATGACACAGCATGATATTCATATTTAAACGCACCCTTTCATCCGATTTATTTCCAATTCTTTTGCCCCTTACCTCTTTGTGTTTTATATTTCCTACAGCTCTTCACGCGTATGAGCCGCTGTTTAAAGCAGTCACACACTCACCAAAAGTTCAAGTAATGAACAAACTTCCATGTAAACGAATGTAAATTGTGGTCTTCGTTTAAATGTTCATTTTGAAATCTCTTTAGGGCCCAAAATCTTTTTAAAACCAGACATCCCTATCAGACTAGTGTTGTTATTGTTAACAAAAACTGAAATTATAAAAAATCGTGAGATTAATCACATCTAACGTAAAAGTTTATGTTTATATAGGCTGATATATATATATGTGTGTGTGTGTGTGTGTGTATATATATATATATATATATATATATATATATATATATATATATATATATATATATATATATATATATATATATATATATATATATATATATATACACACAGACACACACACAGATATATATATATAGGGCTGTCGAATCGATTAATCGCATTTAACATAAAAGTTTTTATAAGCTAAATATGTGTGTGTGTTTTCTTCTCATCTGCAGAATCTGGGTAAGAAACTTGGCCTGATAAATCCAGTTATTCTGCAGAGTATGTACATCTTTAAGGTAGAGTTAATATATGTTGGCTTATAAGTGATGCTTACACTCATTATAAGGGTCATTTTTTTATTACTCACCTCTTCTGTGTCTGTTCTGTACACAGCAACCAGGGATTGGTGGAGAAGGTAAGACCCGCCTACATCTTTGGCCAATGAGAAAGCAACACAAAGACACTTTGTTAACCTTTGACCCTTGACTTAGTGACACCACACCAGGACTCCACCTTCCTTCACACGGAGCCTCTGGGAAGGCTGATGGGCATTTGGATCGCTCTGGAAGACGCCACGCTCGAGAACGGCTGCCTGTGGTTCATACCAAGATCACACAATGGTGATTTAAAACACATTAAGCAGATTCATGGCATTTTACATCATTTGGGCATGGATGCTATCTGAGTGAAGCTCCATGAAATTTTGTACTCAAAATGAGTTTCCTGTGTGTGTAAGATGGGATTACCAGGCGAATGGTACTGACACCTGAAGGCACTGATTTCATTGGCCGAGAGAGGAATTATGATGACACGCTCTTTGTTTCCGCTCCTGTTAAAAAAGGTGAGTTAAATAAACTGTTGATTCAATCGGAAATAAATTCCAACTCCTGAAGTAAACATATACAGTATAAACACCACCATTCAAATTTGAATGATCGGTTATTAGAATTAGCACATTGAAAATATGATTAACATGCTAGTAGCAAGATTTACAGCAAGGCTAACATGAATGAGCATATTGCTAGCATGTGTCACCCCTCCTGTTCGAACCGTCCGTTCCAAACGGGACTTGAACCCTGGTCAGCCGTCATGAGAGCTAGAGGCTCTAACAAGGAGGTTTAAGGGTTAGTTCACCTAAAAATGAAAATTCTGTCATTAATTCCTCACCCTAATGTTGTTCGACACTCATAAGACCTCTGTTCATCTTCAGACACAAATGAAGATATTTTTGTTGAAATCCGATGGCTCAGAAAGGCCTTCATTGACACCAATGTCATTTCCTCTCTCAAGACCCATAAAGGCACTAAAGACGTTGTTACAAAGCCCATCTCACTACAGCGGCTCTACAATCATTTTATGAAGACACGAGAATAGTTTTTGCGCACAAAAAAACGATATAACGAGTCGACTGATATAGTGATGGCTGATTTCGGGCCGTTATGAATCAGCGGATTGATTCATGATTTGGATCACGTGTCAAACTGCTGAAATCACGTTACATTGATGATCCAAATCATGAATCAATACGCTGATTCATAAGTAGTTTTTGTTTTTTTGCACACAAAAACTATTCTCGTTTCTTCGTAAAATGATTGTAGAGCCGCTGTAGTGAGATGGGCTTTGTAACAACGTCTTTAGTGCCTTTATGAGTCTTGAGAGAGGAAATGACATTGGTGTCAATGAAGGCCTTTCTGAGCCATCGGATTTCAACAAAAATATCTTTATTCGTGTTCCAAAGATGAACGGAGGACTTACGGGTGTCGAACTACATTTGGGTAAGAAATTAATGAAAGAATTTTTGGGTGAACTAACCCTTTAAGGCTACAAACTCTAATGTCAGTCGCTTAGAGTGTCTCTTGAGATCAGTTTATTCAGAGTGAGTTTTACCGCACAGCAACTACTAGCTAGCCTCCATTACAAATGCAAGCATGATTTAACATGTTGCTTGATAGCATGATTTATCACATTGTTAGTATGTTATAATAGGTTGTTAGCATGATTAGCACTTTGCTAACATGAATTAGCATGTTGCTGAAATTATTTAACACATTGCTAATTTGAATAGGCACATAATTGCTATCATGTTTTAGCATGGTTGCTAGAACTTTTGAATGGTAGTATATGTATATTAAAATGTTTTGGTACTGTAGGTGGAGTTATTCTGTTTAATGGGGAAGTGGTCCACCGCAGCGCTGCAAACACATCTGACGCCTCACGCCACGTTTACGCTTTCCACATTATGGAGTCTCACAACACCGTTTGGAGTCCTGAGAACTGGTAAGAGCAGTGCATGCTGGGTAACACAGGACATGTGTGTCCAGCGGCCGTTTCTCAACACCAAGTAAGCGAACTTCGAACTTGCGTCCTTGGTAGTTCAGACTTGCCGAGTTTGACTCAGGAGAACGAACTCCAGAGGAAGTCCGGTAATTCTGCAAACAAAACATCAGTTCTTTATCGCGTCACTCAGCTCGCTCTCACTCCGCTTTTCTCTGTATGTATACTTTAAGCTACAAAGAAAAATTATAAGTAAAAGAAATAAAGCAAACAATTCATTTAAACATACAAAGTCAGCTCTATTAGGCTACAAGGGTAAAGTTAAATAGCCTAAAAATATAAAGTTATGAAACTTCTCTTTGCCCTCAGCCAAAACAATTTACCAGGGAACAAATTATAGATTCAAGACGAATCATATCTCGTGTTTAACCACTACAGAGACATCAGAGCCAGCGGCAGACGTCAGAAGCTCTAGCCGAGGAAAGGCTGTTGTCTGCGGGTTAACTCCGAAAACATCAGATTTTTCAAATAGGTGCTCTCTTTATAAATAAACCATAGATTTGAGCTTTAAACAACTACCTTCTTGACTGAAAAAGTCTTAACTACATTTTGTGACACAATAACGCTAGTATTTTAAAATTTCTCATTCACTATTGACATTTGCTGGTTGTTGCGAGATGCATTCTGGGATACCTGTCTGTCTCTAGTCCACACAAGTCACCTCGATAAAAGAGGCGGATCAAGGACACAGCGTAGCCGCTGACGAGCGTATGCTGCGTTTCTGCTGCTCTATGAATGGCACTTTGACTCCGAATTTAGTTTTAATAATAATAATACATTTTATTTATAGTGCACTTTATATTAAACAAAATCTCAAAGTGCTACAGAAATAAAACAATCAACAACAATAAATAAATAAGTAAATAAAACTGAAAAATTAAGAAATAACAAATCAATTTGAAGCTCTGCTAAGAAGGTGGGTTTTAAGACCACGCTTAAAAGCATTTACAGTCTGGTAAATGTGGTCAGGTAAAAGCATACCACAGACTGGGGGCTGCAGAGCAGAAGGCCCGATCTCCCATAGTACAGCCTTTGGTTGTGGGAGTTTTAAGGCGATACAGCAAAACAGAGCGGAGGTTACGAGTGGCTGTTTGTGTGGTGAGGAGTTCCTTGAGATAGGTGGGTGCGTCACCATGGATGCACTGGTGGGTAAGGAGAGAGATCTTGTACTCGAGGTACTCTTGCACTTTTGCTAGGGATGCCGATAAGGAGCGCATTGCAGTAGTCCAGCCTAGAGGAGATAAAGGCGTGGACAAGCTTCTCCGCATCTGCCAATGTTAGAGAGAAGCAATTCAATTGACTGATAGACAACTACTCTGTAAGTGTTTGTAACTTTTCTCATTTGATTGTTTGTTCATTTGTTGTTGGATAAGTGTGTCTGTGTAGTGCTGAGGTGTGTATTATTAGTTTTGGTATATTCTCTGGGTGTGTGTGGGAGTTAGCATTTGTTGAGTTAGCATTTGTTTGGTCATTGCCACGTTGGAAGCGAGTTTGTTGGGGGCGTTCCCAGCTGCTTTCAATAACGATACTCAAGTGAGTATAAATAGCGTGATAGTCCGCGGCAGCGGAAGCGGCAGTGTGAAGCCCTCCTTGTGTGAAGACCGACGAGTGTAAAGACTTCAACTCTTCCCAGTGCAACTCCTCCCGAGCAAGGACCCCGGCAAGGCACTTGAGTATCATCTTCCTTTTCATTATTTGTGTTCGGCTCTAATTCCTATCTGGCCTTTTCACCATGTGCTTTCAAATCTCAACTATAACTACTAGCACTCGTAAATCACGCTCCGTACGCACGAGACGCCGTAATCCTAATAATTTGCGCTATATCCTAACATCCTCTGCTACTTTACTCTTTATTCCAATTGGTCTCTGGAATTGCCAGTCGGCTGTAAACAAAGCAGACTTTATTTCATCTATTGGGACTCATTCTCAGCTTAGCCTCATGGCCCTAACTGAGACCTGGATCAAACCAGAGGACACTGCCACTCCTGCAGCACTCTCAAGCAATTATACTTTTTCACACACTCCTCGGCCTATTGGGAGGGGTGGGGGTACTGGTTTGCTTATCTCAAATGATTGGAAATTTGATCCATTACCGTCTCTACCGGCCAATTCATTTGAATCGCACTCAATCACTATTACTCACCCTGTTAAAATCCATGTGGTAGTGGTCTATCGTCCTCCAGGTCACCTCGGTAACTTTGTGGAGGAGTTGGATGTGTTACTTTCTAGCTTCCCTGAGGATGGCACTCCACTGATTCTGCTTGGCGACTTCAACATCCATCTTGATAAACACCTAGCTGCAGACTTCAGCACTCTACTGACTTCATTTGACCTTAAGTTAGTATCTACTACGGCTACTCACAGATCAGGTAACCAATTAGATCTGGTCTACACACGCAACTGCTCCACAGACAACACTTTAGTTACTCCATTACACACCTCAGACCACTTTGTCATCACTCTTAACCTCATACTGACTCCTGATACAAAACATACTCCTACACAGATTACCTTTCGGCGTAATCTACGCTCACTCTCTCCCTCTCGCCTATCCACTATGGTTTCATCTTCACTCCCTCCACCTGCTCAGTTCTCAGCACTGGACACTAACAGTGCTACTGACACTCTTTGCTCCACTCTAACATCCTCCTTAGACAGTTTTTGCCCCCTTTCATCCAGACCAGCCCGCCCCACCCCATCTGCCCCCTGGCTGTCTGAAGTTCTCCGTGAACATCGCTCTGGACTCAGGGCGGCAGAGAGGAAATGGCATAAATCTAAAAACAATACTGACCTTGCCTTTTATCAGTCTCTTCTCTCTTCTTTCTCTACAAATGTCTCCACTGCTAAAACAACATACTACCACAACAAAATCAACAATTGCTCTGACTCTCGCCAACTCTTTAAAACATTCTCCTCTCTCCTTTGTCCACCTCCTCCCCCTCCTTCATCAACTCTTACAGCTGATGACTTTGCATCATTTTTCACCAACAAAACAGCTCTCATTAGCAAACAGTTCTCCTCATCACTAACTGACACGCACATCTCAACAACTAACACGAACACGCTTCCATCCTTCTCTCCACTCTCCGAGGCAGATATTTCTAAACTCATCCTTTCCAATCACCCTACTACCTGTCCACTTGATCCTATTCCCACTCACCTCCTTCAGGCTATTTCTTCTTCAATCACTCCTGCACTCACTCACATTGTCAACACTTCTCTTCACACGGGAACCTTTCCCACAGCATTTAAGCAGGCTCGGGTAACCCCACTGCTTAAGAAACCCTCTCTGAATCCAGCACTTTTAGAAAACTACCGACCGGTATCCCTTCTGCCTTTCATTGCAAAGACCCTTGAGCGAGTTGTGTTCAATCAACTCTCTATGTTTCTTGAAAGGGACAACCTCCTAGACAACAACCAATCCGGCTTCAAAAGCGGCCATTCGACTGAGACGGCCTTGCTCTCGGTAACTGAGGCACTGAGACTGGCAAAAGCAGCTTCCAAATCCTCAGTGCTCATTCTGCTGGATCTGTCTGCTGCTTTTGACACAGTTAACCACCAGATCCTCCTGTCAACACTTAAGAGGACGGGGATCTCAGGATCTGCTCTCCAGTGGTTCAGGTCTTACCTCTCTGGTAGGTCCTACAGGGTGTCATGGAGAGGTGAAGTGTCTAAGTCTTATAATCTAGCTACTGGGGTTCCCCAGGGCTCAGTCCTTGGACCACTTCTCTTCTCCATCTACATGTCATCATTAGGTTCTGTCATTCAGAAACACGGCTTCTCCTATCACTGCTATGCGGATGACACTCAACTCTACTTCTCATTTCAACCAGATGATCCTACAGTCAGTGTTCGTATCGCTGCCTGTCTGACAGACATTTCTGACTGGATGAAAGAGCATCATCTTAAACTCAATCTTGCAAAGACAGAATTACTTGTTTTCTCAACCAACCCAGCACTTCATCAAAATTTCTCCATTCAGCTTGGTTCATCGACCATAACTCCATCAAGGACAGCAAGAAACCTTGGAGTTGTGATTGATGACCAGTTAAACTTCACTGACCACATTACTGCAACAGCCCGGTCCTGCAGATTTGCTTTATACAACATTAGAAAGATTAGACCCTTCCTATCAGAACAGGCTGCACAACTCCTGGTTCAAGCTCTTGTTCTCTCCAGACTGGATTATTGTAATGCTCTTCTGGCTGGGCTTCCAGCATGCACTATCAAACCCTTGCAGCTGATCCAGAATGCAGCGGCGAGAGTGGTCTTTAATGAGCCGAAGAGAGCGCATGTTACGCCTCTCTTCATCAAACTGCACTGGTTGCCAATGGCTGCTCGCATCAAATTCAAGGCACTAGTTATCGCCTACAAAACAACCTCTGGCTCGGCACCAATATACCTAAATTCACTTGCTCAGACTTACACACCCTCCAGAAGCTTGCGTTCTGCGAACGAGCGGCGCCTCGTGGTTCCATCCCAAAGAGGCATGAAATCGCTCTCACGGACATTTTCCTGGACCGTTCCTACCTGGTGGAATGACCTGCCGATCTCAATTCGTGCTGCCGAGTCTGTAGCCATTCTTAAAAAACATCTTAAGACACATCTTTTCCATTTGCACTTGACCAATACAGAATAGCACTTACTGATCACCACAGCAACGACCAAAAGCGTACACTCCGGGATCATATCTACGTCTCTCATCCGGATTTGCGCCTTCAGGCGGGTATGTTACATAGTAATCATAACTATCAGAATCCAGTGTTCTGTATATTGCGTACGTGAGTTTTTGTTGTAGATGGCTATTGCTGCGCGTTTAGCTAGAATACAAAACCAACCCATTGGGCCACTGAATCTGCATTAACGACAACAGCTGGGGCAACAGCCTTAGTCCTAATGGGTTGTAGCTATCTTAGCTATCAAAATCCAGTGTTCGGCACTGTGCGGACGTGAGTTTTTGTTGTAGATGTCTGTCTTTTAAAAAAAAAAAAAAAAAAAAAAATTGTGTATTGTGCTAATTAATTGAGATTTCTTACAGCTCTTACAGGTTTTTGGCCTTGTCTGTTCCGTTGCTTCTATTACTCTCCCCTTCTTTGTAAGTCGCTTTGGATAAAAGCGTCTGCTAAATGATTAAATGTAAATGTAAATGTTAGTATAGGACGAAGTTTGGCAATGTTTCTGAGGTGGAAGAAGGAGGTCTTACTCAGTTGTTTGATGTGAGCCTCAAAAGTAAATTGTAGGGTTTCCTGTAGCTCAAACAGTAGCGCGTGGAGCTACCAACGCCACGGTCATGGGCTCGGTTCCCAGGGAAAGCAAGAACTGACAAAAATGTAAATGTTTTACCTTGAAATTCAATGTAAGTCGCTTCCAAATGCATGACATGTAAATGTAAGCTGCAATTCCATTCTGACCCCCAAATTGGTGACTGAACTGGAAAGTGGAATGACCTGATCAGAGAAAGCAATGCTGGTGATAACGGATTTCCAGACCTGAAACGGAGTGCTGACTATAGCTTCAGTCTTGGAGCTGTTTAGCTGCAGAAAGTTTAGCCTTTATCTCATCCAGGCAAGTGATCAAAGTGGATGGTGTGACGTCAGCAGAGGGAGATGAACTTGTCCTAAGGTCTGTTTTTTTTTTTGTTCATACAATATTCAAATGGTAGGCTAACCAAAAAGGCTTGGTTGCCAACATTCTTCAAAATATCTTCTTTTGTGTTCCACAGAAGTCATACAGGTTTGAAACGGCACGAGAGTGAGTAAATGATGACAGTATTTAAAAGCAGTAAATTTACTTTACCGCATCCTAGCTCCAAATCATCAGTGCTTTACTGTCAAGTCAAGTGCCTTTCTGTGTGACAAAAGTGCAATTTTCAGTTTGTGCATTTGCAGTAAATTAGTTTTATTTATTTACTCAAATTTAAGGCCCTAACTTCAGCAAAAACATTCATGGGGAACTCATGGACCGGATGGGCTGGGTTTGCCAGGGCCGAATTTTAGCCGCAGTCCAGCCAGGGATGTGAACTTTTCCACTTCCACAAGAACACAGACAAGAACACATATTGAGAAACTCTGCACATTTTGGGGTGCCTCCAGGACAGGTTTAAACTGCTGTGAATAGATGAGTTCTAGTTCCCTGGGCTTGATGAAAAGTGAATCTGTTTCTCTCTTTTAGGATTCAGCCGACAGAAGAGATGCCCTTCCCTTCCCTCTACACCTGAACCACAGACAGAGCCGGACTGATCACCAATGATGCAGAAAACACATCAGGACAGTTAAATGTCTCGACTATAATGAGCTTTTTAATGCCAGGATAACAATAACACCTTTAAATATGACATTTTGTAAATGGACCAAAAATGTCTTTCTTACCATAAAATGTGAATAATTTTGAATCATTCGGTACATTTTACCTACAGCCACATCAGTGTTAATAAAAGGCTTGATTTTAACTGAAGAGTCTCTTTCTTTTGGTGATCTGACTACAAGCCTTGATGTTAGCGGTGGGCAATATATGACAAAATATTTCACAGTAATTTTTATTTCATGATAACGATATCCTGTATCTCGATATAACGATTTTTTTTTTTTTTTTACTGTTAAAAATAACAAAGAAGCACATTACAAACAGTAGGACAAATACAACAACCCAAAGATACAAATTAAATAAACCTACAGTAGGTTTATTTAACATGTAGCAAGAAATAGTACAGAAATTGAATGATCAAGTTTATAAATAAAACATGCATAGTTTTCACTGTATGACTCAAATATGAACTGATTCTTATTAACTCTTTCCCTGCCATTAATGGAAATTTCCATCATTTGTTAGAAAATGCTTCTCTGCCATTGACAGAATGTTTTCAGCTTTCTGTGTTTCCACTGTTATACGGTAGGGGGCGCTATGACACATCTTCTGAAAGAGTATTGAATTTTGATCAAAAACACTGGCGGTGGGAAGAGTTAAATAAACAATTGATTTAGTCAAGAGCAGTGAGTAATTTTTTTTGTCTTTTGTTGTTTGATTACCATTATTGAGACGGACATCAGTTTATTATGCTACTATCCCTTTAAAGTGGTCCTATAATGCCCCTTTTTACAAGATGTAAAATATGTCTCCAGATTGTGTATGTGAAGTTTTAGAGGGGTCATATAATGCCATTTTTGTACAAGTTAATATTATTCTTTAGTGTCTAAATGAAAACTTGTAATATACTTTAATTAAAAATTCTCATTAGTATTGTAAGAAAACATTAATTTCAGTGCATATGGCTTTAAATGATAAATGACCCCGCCCTTCTAAACTGTGGCGATGCTGCCCTTGACAACAGTAGAGGGGAAAGAATCATAAACCCCGTTTCCACCAAAATTACCCGGAACAATTTGTACCAGGAACTTTTTTACAGGAACTTTTCTCCCCCCCAGACCTGCAGCTGTCTGCGTTTCGACCTCGATAAAGTTCCGAGAAGATTAGGCAAATTAGTCCGGTGATGTAGGACTGCGCGCGTTCCTCCAAATCAGTGAAGGACAGTAATAATTTTTAAGTGTACCGACTGAAAGATTTAGTGGACTGTTTACATGAGACGTTATCTAAACCGATCTGGTGTTTACATGTGATGACTTTCAATCGCAATCATTTTGTCACATGCAGTTTGTCTGCCGCACCAAAAATGTCAACGCTGTTTTCTCCAGCAGCTGGAGTGTGTTAACTGTAGCCATAGCAACTCTTAAGGGCCACCAGGACTAATACAGTATTATTTATAACTATTTGTTGTAAAGTGTAATAATCATCGCAGAAAAAAAAATCTTCTGTCAGGCGCAGTTAAAGTAAAAACTGCCTGGGGCAATATACACTGTGTCATTACTCCAACATTATCTTCATAACTTACGAAATAAAAAGTTTACCCCTCAGAAAAATGTACTTTCCTCTCTTGTCAACATGAGCGCGGCGCGCGCCGTCACGTCATGTAAGGACACACACTTAAAAGTAATCGGTCAGGTCGTTTACATGGTGAAAAAAAAAAAAAAACGAGTATGGAAGAGATTCAAGCTGTGCTGCTTTTGCTGGTTATGTATAGGTTTACTAAAGAGGTAATTAACAACGACAGAAAAGAGCACTAATATGCAGATTCAGCAGCATGTAGCATATTCAGAAAGCTTGTAAAGCTAGATTTAAAATGACAATGTATATTATTATCAGCTATTACGGACATTGAACGTGAGATGGCTGAGACGCGCGCCACCAGACAGAGAGCAAGACTGATATTTACTGAACGCAGAACGAACCTCGCAAAAGACTTTTAAAAATCCCGGTTGAACTAAAATGCTGCCTGAGCTCAACCAATCAGCATGTTCAGCACCCAAGTCCCGCCCTCGAAAGTTCCTGAACTTTGAAAAAGTACTACCTCGCGAGCAGGGCCGTTTGGAGGGGGAAATATTTACCCGGAACTTCATTTATACCCTGGTTCCTGCGGTCTAAACACACGAAGTACCACCCAAAGTTCCTAGTTCCTGGGTAAAGTTCCTGTGGTGGAAACGGGGCTATAGACAGTAAAAGAAATGGACACAGTGATCCCATAGACTTCAACGGCGGAAAATGAAGTCAATTAGAGGCACTCACTTCCTGATGGCTGAGCGAACTGCACAGGCTCAGACAGCTTGACGACGTAGATGCAATGTAAACAACCTGTCTGACAGTTGTAGGTCTTATAGTAGTTGTGGAAAGGGAAATCTGAATCACGTTGTTTAAATGTTTTGTCCCGTTGCTTTTGGCTCACTATGGGCGTCTCCCCATTCTTCCCTCTTGACTTTATGGGACTTTATGTCTCCACATCCCCCCGACTGCGTTTCAAACTACACTCACTTCTTCTGGAGGGGCAGCAGGAACATTGCTTTATACTGACCCTCCGATATAAAGCCGATTGGTGAGAAATGCTTCGTTCGCGCAAACATAAAAGCATTGACGAAAACAAAACTCAGCCACTGCCGGTTCGGATGTACGAACATCAGAATGACTGCTGTGTTCAATATTACACCCAAGAACAGAACACCACAATCGCTTATGTAACAGGCAAAATAAAATTGTTATGAATTGTGCCAAAATGTTAGTTTGTTTTATAATAATTTCCATTAAAGGGGGGGTGAAACACTCAGTTTCAGTCAATCTCATGTCAATCTTGAGTACCTATAGAGTAGTATTGCATCCTTCATATCTCCGAAAAGTCTTTAGTTTTATCATATTTATAAAAGAAATATGGGCTGTACCGAGTCTTTCCGGAAAAAACCGAGCGCCTGGAGGCGTATCGTGTGGGCGGAGCTAAAGAATCACAAGCGTGCAAAGCGGTGACGTCCTCAAGCATGGAGAAACCCATCTATCTCAGCTAATACAGATAATGATCCACAATCAAATCTGAGGCTGAAATAAACTGAACAGGAGAAACGGCAACATCAGGACGTCCGTCTCTGTGGTATGTAAGTTACTGTATTTAATGGCCTCTCCACATTTCTGTGTCTTTACTCGCAGTGTATGAGGACATGATTCGGTTTATGGACTATTGTATGCGACTAGACCTTAGAAGTAGCAAGCAGAACGGTTTTGCACGTCAGACTAGTGTAACGTTATACAGAACAACAATGGAGTAACCGTTAGCGCATTTGAATGACGAAGCACGCGATCGTATCGTTTACTGATGTTTACTCATGCGACGGTAGCCAATAGCAGAGACATTTGAAGTTGATTTACTCACCGGCATCTTCCAAAGCAGGACCGCTCTGTCAAAAACACACTTCTTTGGTATGATTTGGTGAAGTCCTGTGACAGCAGTGACCGTGGAAATCCACTTTGCGACGCGACTGAAGCGATGCCTTGAAGCTTCCCGTCATTTCTGCGTTCAAATCGGTTCAAATGCAGCGCTGCCTTCCCGGGGCGTGACATAAGTGTTCACGGAGGACTGGATCTGCACCTGAGAGACTGTTTACAGCGTGCATTTCCTCTCTCTCCCTCTAGTTACGCGCGCGCGCACCCTTCCGGGAGAAGAGCCCGTACAGCCCATACAAGGACCTTCCGCTCTATTTAATGTCAATTAGACCCATACTCGAAAAAAACTCGCCGAAACTTGTGAGAAACCGGAAGGAGTATTTTTAACACAGAAATACTCCATCAAACGTCCAACATTAGTTTTTGAAACTTTGTCTATGTTTAGGATGGGAATCCAAGTCTTTAAAGGTGTAAAAAGCTCAGTATGCATGAAACAGCATTTCACCCCCCCTTTAAGAGAATGTATTGAGTGCATCCAGGGATATGGGGACACCTACAGGGATAAAGGGATACAGGTGAATAAGGTAAATTATAACTAGAGTCAGCCATTTTCTTCTCAGTCGCATTAAGCTGTTGAGGAAAACGGTAGGTGTTAAATCTCTCTCCTGTCAGACAATAAAATGTAGTCAGAAATTGTTTTAAAGTCAAAATTGTTCTTTAAAAAGTGTTTTGATTCAAGAAACAGAACAATGTCTAAAAGCTGATATGTGACAAGTTGTGCTGCAAACAAGCGGGGGGAAAAAATCACAACTAAGTTTTTATAAGCTGTCGATCCCAAAAAACGAGCGTTTAAAGGAGACAAAAGTGCATACAGGCAATAAGACATGAAGCTTCAGCGGGAAGAATGGGTCAATTTTGGGACCTGACACTCAATATGTCTGCCTGCGTGTGCAGTAAATGTTGTCAAATATTCAAATGTCAGTTTTATATATTATATTTCCTGTCGCTGATTACTTTAACTTTACCCTCCAGTGGGCGCAGTTCTCAGTGTAATCTCGCATGTCGCGCTCTGACTCAAGTGCCTATGTGTGCATCCCAGTGAAAACGTTCGTTTTTTGGCTCAACAGCTTATAAAAACTTCTGGCTTTTTGTTCCTGTTTTTTTTAGCTTGTTTTCTGTACACCTGGCCACCGTACATATCAGCTTTAGACATTGTTAGTTTTTTTGTAATAATTCAGAAATGAGAATGAGGAGATGTCGTCACGACACCGCGCCCAGCCCCCTTCCGCCATTTTGGGAGGATGGTCCGCCAGGTATTGGATTCGGACAGAGACTGGAGAAGAGATATTCTGATGATTACCATGTACATAATTTTCCAAACTCAATGGAACATGAAGTTTTAATCCACCCCAGCCGATCTGAGAAAGCAGCTGCTGTTAAACATACGCCATTATTTCACCACAGGGTGTCATTCATCGTCTTACTAGTGACCGCGATCCTGGAGTATGTTGACACCTGATGAACACGATCCTTTCTGTAATTTTTCATTGCCAATAATTTTACTGTATGTAATTTACATGTTAATACCAAAATGATTAATATTTCAAAGTAACTTAGGCGTATAGCTAGTTGACTGTCATTTTCCTCTAACATTACATGTACTGAGCATTTAGTCTACTAGACTGGACTAAAAGCACTAGCGCACACAAACGTTCCTTTTTATTAGTTACATTTATTTAGAAATGTAAACTTGTCATCAGGGATAAAATATGCTCCATAGACCGTAAAAAAATATGGACGACTCGACATCATCCGTTTCCGCTTGGCAGATTTGAAGCTTTCAGGCAGCTTGGGACCGAGTCTGCGCAGTAGCGATTTCGGGACCGGAGTTGCGCAGGAAGTAGAGCAGGAAGTACAGCGGCGATATCAAAAGCCCGCCCACACTCTCGCAGATGCAGAACAATTAATTATGTTGGTGTGAAATAAACAGTTATGGAAATGTAGAAATTAAAGCTAAGGCTCTAATCTGCTCCCAAAAATTTCGAAAAAAGTCCGTTAGTGCCTCAGTGACAACTTCACTCAGAGAAGCCGTCAGTCTCAGCTGTCAATCATGACGTCACACCCCCCGTTTTTAATCAAATAACTGACTAAAAATAAACTTATTTTTAAAACGAACACCTGAAATGAAATCATCGTGATGATAACTGCCTTCAGTGACATAAACTAACTTTGGGGAAAAAATTTTGAAGCGTAATTTTATTATTTAGTTTGCCTCGCGTCCATTAGAAAACACAGAGGGGCGGTCACCGGGGGGGCGATCGAGGCACGAAAGCTTCAGTAAATGAGAGGGAGACTGCAGCAGGCTTGATATGGTCAGTATGAGAAAAACGCTGTTAATGAGAGGACGAGCACTAGACTGTTGCAGGATGGGGAGATTTATTTATTTATTATTCAGAATGCACAAAAAAAAAAAAAAAATAGAAACATTTCAGGAACGTGCAAGGTAGAAGTTAAAGTGTCTAACGTTAGGTCTCTGTTCCATTTTGCTGCAGGCAGCTCGTGTGGATTGACGTTTTTTTAAATATCATCCAGCTCCTCTAAATACCTCTGCCTGGCGCTGGTAGCAATTTCTCGCTGTAGTTAACCTCCATTTCTTTTTATTTTCCATTTTAAAATTTCTCCGTTTTTATGACGTGATAATTCCTCGAGCCGTCTTTCCTGCTCCGATCTCTGTATTTCTCTTACAGTGTTGCCCCGGCAAGGGTAGAAAAGTCTCCTGCACAGCCTGGAACATGAAGTGTGTCCATGCGAGCAGCTTGTTCACCTGATGATTCGCTGCGTTTATGTTGAGAATCACTTTTTTCCCCCTGGTGTTTTGGATTCCCGAGATTTACATAAAAAGTAGGAGGCGATGATGTTTGAGACTCACAGTATATGATGTCCATGTACTGAACTCTTATTATTTCACCATGGCAAGGTTAATTAAATTCATTCTAGGGCACCTTTAATAAGATTAGAAAACATTGCTCTTATAATGGTAAAAATGCCCCTGAACATTAATTTAAAGGGACAAATATTGTCCTGTAATGGAAAGTTATAATTGGAATGTGGTTGATGGATTAGAAAATGCTCCTAAATTTTTGACTGTGCTCCTAATTTTTTTTAGGAGCACAAGTGCTTCTCAAGAAAAAAGTTAGCGTAGAGCCCTGACACAAACTCATCGATTCGCTTCAGAAGGCCTTTATTAACCTCACGGACCTGAACTATCGCTTTGATTTCTATTACTAATTAATGATCTCTTATTTATATTTATCGCTTTTATGGTTACTATAAATAGAAAGAGCTGAATGAAATTTTAACAAAAAGTATAGTGACTATATTGACAGATTTTATAATTGAGGTAAATATAACATTAAATCAAAATATGCGTGGATTAAAGGGACAGTTTACCCCACAGTAAAATTCATTTTTATTTTCTCACCCTTGTATTATTATAAACATGTGACCTTTAAGAGAAGATATGTAGCCTAAAATATCTTTTAAACATGTTCTTATCAAATGCAACAAAAACAAGATATGCATAACAACATTAGCTACCAGGGAAAAAGTTACATACTGAGTTTAAGTGCTTTTAATACATGTTTTCAGTGCATTTTGTTTTTAGGTTTTACCAAAAGGTTTATGCCTATTAAAAGTTATTTATTAAAATGTGAGACATTTGGTTTGGAAAGGATTCACTTATTTTATGTATATAAGGTAGACTTGCAATTGTTAAGATAAAATGAAATGGCCATAGAATAAAGAAAGTCATTCAGGTGAGTGTAAATAATGGCAGAATTATTATTTTTGGTGAACTATTCCTTTAAATACCAGATGAAAACAGCCTTAGTGTGAAAAGAAAATAATGTATTTCAGAAAAGACGTTTGCATATTAGTTTGTTAGTTTTTCTAGGATTCACCCCCTCGAGTGAATGGTATATAATTAGAAGATTTGCATTATCTTATAATGCAAATCTGCTTATGCCATACCAATCACTTGAGGGGTGAATCCTAGAAAAACTAACCCCAGAGTATTTGGTGTTATCCAAATGGTAATCAAAAAAGTTTTCCCATCCGCCTACAAGAGGATCCAGAAGTTACATAGTTTCGCGGTGAAATTCAAATTGTTGTTTTAACGTCGACAATCACGCTATCTTGGTTTTATCTTTTGGAGTTTATACATCATGATCAAGCTAAGTTGATACTTTTTAAAAATAAAATAACTCAACTAGATTTGACTTCGCCATCTACAGCGCGGTAGAGCTGTGTGCAATAAAGTTAGTTTCTTTGTTTGGATTTTAATTGTAATGTTAGAGGTGCTAGAATTATTCTCAGCCCTCGTTTACAGTGCTTAACGGAAAATATGTTGTCTTACAGTGAGCGAAGTAACATGATAAAAACGGCGTTTAAAAGAGTTTGAATCTTTGGAGAAATAAATTAATTATCAGCCTGAAAACAGGCCAACCCAAGATGGCGCTGGAAAAAGTTCTAGTGTTGACAGTTTTAGTGTTTTGACTTATATTAGGGACGGCATGTTTTAAACATATTTCAGGTAATGCTAGTTGAACTGGGATTGCTGGGTGGAGTGGATGTAAAGGTCTTGTTTTATGAATCAAGCAATCAAAAGTGACTGCCAACTGAACTGGAGAGGTGTACATGGGAAGGCACGTTGTGATTGGTAAGTGCATTTTTTTGGATATCTCTGTATGTATGCTGCTAGAGGCTGTAAGAAGAGATCAGGTGTGTGTACAGACAACTGAGCTGGAGGTCGAAAAAATGATTAAAATGGGATTTCAACTTGCCGGTGGCTGAGGGTAGCAGAAAAAGAACACCTTTGCAAAATGCACAAAAAAACCCCACACATTTTAAATTTTAAAGGTATGGAATCTGTTTTTACATTGTTGCAACTTGCATATACTGCCATATATAGATTGATACTTTAATTTATTGCTTGGTTTCAGTTGCATTTGGTATGTTTTAATATGCATTGCATTTTTAAAAAATTGCATTATTGCTTTTTTGTAACAATTTAACTTTTTAACAATTTAACTAAAAACTGTTTTTATTCTTGAATTGTGACTACTTGCTTTTATTTTGCCTTACTCTTGTCATTTTTCACAAATATTTCAATATTTATGCTTGACACATTTACACTTTCTTTATTTTTTTATTATTATTAATATTTATTGGTTGCTTTAAATTTGGAGCATGTTTTCTTCACTTGCTGATGTTTTTTTCCTATGTTTTCTTCTGTTGCAGGACATTGAAGTCTCTTGCTGTCTGCAGTGTGTTTCTGTATTTGGTTGCATTGTGAGTATTTGCAGCATGTGTGTTGTCAAACTGATGAAGATGTTTAATTAATTTACTGGTGTTTTTTTTCTTCTTCTATTTTCATGTGTTTTATTCTGTTTCAGTGCATTGAGATTTCTCGACCACTGTATTTTGGTCTGTTTCTGTATTTCATTTAAGCGTGATCCACACTTTTATTGTAACATTTCAATTTATTGCTATGTATTTTTATTATTTTTGTATTGTGACTATTTGTTGCTTTTGTTTTGCCTTACTCTTAAGCCCCTTTCACACTGCCATTCCGGCAAATACACGGATAATGCGACCCGGCATTTGTTCCCGGGCCGCTAGATTTGGTCCATTCACACTGCCAGCGAAATACCGTAATATGTGCGCTTTCACACACACCGCTTAACGGTCCCGGGTCGAGTTGACACGTGACATCCTGATGTGACGTATAATGGCGAGCGATCTCAGCTTCAGCGCGGATAGTAAGGAGCTCCGTGGTCTCGACTTGTGTCCAGTTTGCGCACATTTCTGCTTGTTTAATTTTAGTTTCTTTTGTGTACGAACACTCTCTGCGTTTAAAACACCAACTAGCTCTTCTGGCACTGCAGGGTTGTATTATTGAAAAAACAAGCTCTAGGAGTCGCACGATAACTACGTACACGTTGCGGCATTAGTTTTGGCTTTTGTTCACACAGCGCTCGTCCCGGGTCGAACCCCGCAATGTTACTAGGTCCCCGACCCGGGTTAAATTCGGTAATCAATGCCGGGACGTGGTTTCTTTCACACACAAGGCGACCCGGCAATGTTCCGGGAATATTGCGGGTCCGACGTGCAGTGTGAAAGGGGCTTAATATTGGTTTAACTTTACCCCATTGTTTTTATTTTCCCTTGTATTTGGCTGGGATTTTCTTCCCCTCTCAATAAAATGCTGTACTTTACGTTTGTGTAGTTTTGGGCACTCTGGCATAATATTGGCTCAGTTATGGCTGTTTTCTGGAGCTTCTGGATAAGTTGTGGCTGAGTTCTGTGGTAAAGGTGGTGGTGTAACAGAGGCCAGCTAGTAGTAGTTGCTGTGCGAGTAAACCTCACTCCTCTCACCTCAAGGGACGCTCTAGCGACTGACGCTAGAGGTTGCAGCCTTTAGCCTCCTTGTTAGAGCGTCCGACTCTCATGCCGGCGGATCCGGGTTCAAGTCCCGGTCCGAACAGAAGGGGTTACAGTGGCAGTTTGGTTCTTGTCTGGCTGACATCTGGGAATTACGGCGTTGGTGTGGGCCAGTTCTGGATAATTTCTGGGTACATTGTAAAACTCTGGGTGAGCCTTGGTCTGCTTCCGGCGTTGCTCAGGTTGAATTTCGGCAAAAAGCTCTTGGGCCAACATTGGACCGTAATTCCATGCGTTATGTGGGCCAAAATCTCAGCCGAAATTTAGCCAGATCCGGCCCAAAGCCAATTTGCTATCTGGGAACATTAGTTAACAATTGATGACTGTCTCAAACACTGAGTGACCAGACAAAGCTTGGATCTCAATGCTGCATTCAATATGCAATCGAGCACGTAATGATCTGCCAAACACATTGATTTCCACCCACCACAGGACACAATATGACCCGTGTGTTCACCGATTACAAGAAATTAAGTTTACTTTAGGCATATGTTTACTTTTAGGTTCCCGTAAGCCCTCAGTTACTATTAAACATCGCATTATTGCATCACCCTGGTTACATTTTAATCGTATTTGACGGTGCAACCACATTATGCTTATATATTTATATATATAGAGAGAGATTTGGATGAGACAGACAGCCTTCCTTTTAACCCTCTTTTCAGACCATCTTCCTCCGCATGGATGTTTTGACAGATCAAGAAGTGCAAAAGGTAAGAAACTGCCCCTAAAATGTTATGTGCACGAATGTACAATCGTGATCGATTTCCACCCAGCACAGGACAAAATATGACCCGTGTGTTTACCGATAACAAGAAATTAAGTTTACTTTAGGCATATGTTTACTTTTAGGTTCCAGTAAACCCTCAGGATTAAAAATCCCATTATTGCATCACCCTGGTTACATTTTAATCATATATGACGGTGCAACCATGTTATGCTTATATATAGAGAGAGAGATTTGGATGAGACAGACAGCCTTCCTTAGCCCTCTTTTCAGACTTCTTCCTCAGCATGGATATTTTGACAGATCAAGACGTACAAAAGGTAAGAAACTGCCCCTAAACTGCTGTCAAAACTCTTAAACGTGGCACATATTGTCTTATTGTCTGCATGTTCACCAGAAACGCCGGAAATTATTGTTTAAAATATTATTATTAGTAGTAGTATATAGTTTATTTATTATTATTGCCCTGAGCATAGACTTGTTTGTCTTGACAGCTGTTACTTTTCTCATCACTGTTGATGATAGACCAATCACAGTCGTAGTTGTAAAGACCGATGAGACGGATTTCTATTTGCGTGTCAGGAATATAGCTGGAATTAAAGGCACAATATGTAATTTTTCACTGTTACAGGTCGCTTTTCAAAACAAAGGTGTAGTTTGAGGACGCATTGATTTTGCTGAGCTTTTATTATGCCTCAGTCGCCGTCCTGTGTAGGCCATGTGAAGTAAGGCAGCACTATTTTATTATATTAGTTGCATTTGAGTGTGTTAAAAGTTAAGTTATAATGTTATTCTGCGTTCGCTCGGCGGTTACTATGAGACGCTTGTTGCACACTGCAGTAAGCTCAATATTAGGCATGGTAAAACATGGTACTCGCGGTGAATCGAGAAAATAATTTCGGAACACTGTGCTAAGCTATATAACAATGATTAGTTTTCTGTTAATGAATGCATTCAAATAATAAACGGAAATTGAGGGTAACGCGGGTATGATTTCATTGATATGCGATGCACAGACACAGTCTGTGTCCTGGTTAAAATAGCTTATTTCTCCAGATTTAAATATTCTTGGAAACATTTGGGATAATGTAAGTACACAATTCAACTAAATATATAACATTGTTCAAGTGTTTTTAAGTGTTTTCCACAAACTTTTGAAAATGTTGTATGCATGGGGTGAAATTCAATGGGATGATTGGATAGTATTTGAAAATAGGTGATTAAAAATAACAACTATTCCATCAAGGCCATTAAATCCCAGGACGATTTTTTTTTTTTTTCCCCCTGGGATTTAATGGCCTTGATGGAATAGTTGTTATTTTTAATCACCCATTTTCACATTCTATCCAATCATCCCATTGAATTTCACCCCATGCATACAACTTTTTCAAAAGTTTGTGGATCTGTAGTTTCCATATTCACAATGACATTTACCTAAATGCATTTAAAAGTAAGAAAAAAGGGCGAAGTAAAGAAAAATCAAGTGTAGTCACTTTGAGATTCATTATGAAATATGATACAATATGAATGCCATACTAATATTCCATTATTTACACAGTACTTCAAAGACTACCCCACCAAAGACTATCATGGTACATGTGCTAAAAGGTACTTCTGTACTGTTTTTATTCTGTAGTACCGGGATGAGGGCTATCTGGTGCTGGAGGGGCTTCTGTCCCCAGAGGAATGTGACACTTTACGGGAACGGATAAGTGAGATTATTGAACGGATGGATGTTCCTGAAAACTGCAGGGTACAGTTCTCCACTGGCCACGACGAGCAGCTGAAAACCAAGGTAAACGGCCAATGCCTCATCATCGTCATTCATTTACAGTATTGATATTATCACTCTCAATCTGTTCTTCTACACCTTTCTTTCCACATGCAATCCAATATTTCTGGGTAAAGATGCAGGTAAGACCACTACTACTAGTATGCTTAAACATTCTACCAATCCTGCTGGAAAAAAGTCCAATGTAAATCCACATACATTTAGAAGCGGTCAACTCAGTCATATTTTGTGTTTGTCCAGGGAAAGGCAGACTATTACGTTACAAGTGGAGACAAGATCCGTTTCTTCTTTGAGAAAGGCGTGTTTGATGATAAAGGTTTGTTGTGCTGAGATGTAAATAAAAAGTCCCAGGAAATGCACCCCATAATGAAACTGTTGTGTTTTTTTAGGAGAGTTCCTGGTGCCAAGAGAACTTTCCCTGAATAGAATTGGACATGGTGGGTGTTTAAGAAAATGACACAGCATATTTGAGATATTCATATTTAAACGCACCCTTTCATCCGATTTATTTCCAATTCTTTTGCCCCTTACCTCTTTGTGTTTTATCTTTCCTACAGCTCTTCACGCGTATGAGCCGCTGTTTAAAGCAGTCACACACTCACCAAAAGTTCAAGTAATGACCAAACTTCCATGTAAACGAATGTAAATTGTGGTCTTCGTGTAAACGGTCATTTTGAAAACTCTTTAGGGCCCAAAATCTTTTTAAAACCAGACAGCCCTATCAGACTAGTGTTGTTATTGTTAAAGGCGCCCTAGAATGAAAAATGTAATTAACCTTGCCATAGTGAAATAATAAGAGTTCAGTACATTAACATCACATACTGTGAGTCTCAAACACCATTGCCTCCTCCTTCTTATGTAAATCTCGTGCATGAAAAACACCACGGAAAAATAAGTGATTCTCAACATAACGCCAACTGTGACGCAATCGTTGGGATCATTAATATGTACGCCCCCAAAATTTGCATATGTCCGAACTTGTTCATTGTCAAGGGGAACTGACGGAGCCAAATTATCGGGACTGCAGGTAAACAAATGACACTCGAGGATAGCAAAAACGGCAGCTCTCATGGACACAAATGTCATGTTCCAGGCTGTGCAGGGAACGTGCAGACTTTTCATACCCTTCCCACAGATAAAAAATGTCAACAGTCATTGTTGATGTTTATTATAATCAGATGCAACATGCAATATCGTTGATGAAAAAAGACGAGTCTAAAAATTCGTATAAAAAATAAAAACCTCAACAAAAACCACTGGTTTTGGTTTTGTCAGAGGATGAGAAGAGTGTTCATGCTTGCAGTTGCGAGATTTCAGTAATTAAATCCCCCCAATCAGAGCTTTTCTGTTTACACGTTTACAGTGATTTACCTAAACATGTCCAATCTGGCAACCATATGCACAGGAGCGCTCTCTCGCGCGGATGATCTGAAAACACCAATAAACAAGTAAGCTGTATTTTGTCAATCTCCATTTGAGATGTGCTGCTTAAAGTATCATTCAGTCGGTCTGTGTTCTGTCAGGACGGTCAGGACTCACGAGCCGCTTTGCTGAACAACTGAACTGCTGTGAGCTGCTAAAATAAGCCAATCAGAGGAGAGCTTAACATTAATATTCATGACTCTTCTAAATAAGGCAAAAACAGAGCATTACATCCTAGGGACAATATAGGGTTGTTAATGGACCTGCAAAACTATCTGGACAATTCTTTTCCTTAAATAAGCCACATACCCTCTATGTAGATATCAGAGAACAATTTAACATATTGTTTCAAATATATATATATATATATATATATATATATATATATATATATATATATATATATATATATATATATATATATATATATATATATATATATATATATTACCAAAATATTTTTCAGTATTCAGTAATTGAAATAAAGCTTATATAAAATAAAATATAAATCAGGGCTGTTGATTCGATTAATCACATTTTATATACAAGTTTATATAAGCTGAATATGTATGTGTCTATGTACTGTGTGTGTGCGTATATATATATATGCATATGCATACATAAACATATATACATACATACGCACGGACATATAAACAATAATACTAAATATACAATTATGCCAATTTTCATAATGTGTGTGTGTTTTCTTCTCATCTGCAGAACCTGGGTAGAAAACTCGGCCTGATAAATCCAGTTATTCTGCAGAGTGTGTACATATTTAAGGTAGAGTTAATATATGTTGGCTTATAAGTGATGCTTACACTCATTATAAGGGTAATAATTTCATTACTCGCCTCTTCTGTGTCTGTTCTGTAAACAGCAACCAGGGATTGGGGGAGAAGGTAAGACCATCTATATCTTTGGCCAATGAGTAAGCAACACAAAAACACTTGGTTGACCTTTGACCCTTGACTTCAGTGTTACCACACCAGGACTCCACCTTTCTTCACACGGAGCCTCTGGGAAGGGTGATGGGCATTTGGATCGCTCTGGAAGACGCTACGCTCGAGAACGGCTGCCTGTGGTTCATACCAAGATCACACAATGGTAATTTAAAACACATTACGTGTATTTAAAATACATAACGTCATTTGGATGCTATCAGAGTGAAGCTCCATGAAATTGTTTTCTTAAAATGAGTTTCCTGTGTGTGTAAGATGGGATTACCAGGCGAATGGTACTGACACCTGAAGGCACTGATTTCATTGGACGAGAGAGGAATTATGATGACACGCTCTTTGTTCCCGCTCCTGTTAAAAAAGGTGAGTTAAATAAACTGTTGATTCAATCGGAAATAAACTCCATAAAGTAAATATATACAGTATAAACACCACCATTCAAACATTTTTGAAGAAGTCTCTTCTGCTGAACATGAATAACCTGTAATGTGTTGCTAGCATATTTTAGCACATTGTAAACATGATTAACATGTTGTCAGCATGATTTACCGCAAAGCTAACATGAATTACCATGTTCGAACCGCCCGTTCCAAGCGGGACTTGAACCCTGGTCCGCCGTCATGAGTCAGACGCTCTAACAAGGAGGCTTAAAGGGGGGGTGAAACACTCAGTTTCAGTCAGTGTCATGTCAATCTTGAGTAGGCTATAGAGTAGCATTGCATCCTGCATATCTCCGAAAAGTCTTTATTTTTTTTATAATTATATAAGAAAGATGCGCTGTTCCGAGTCTTTCCGAAAAAAGCCGAGCGGATGGGGGCGTATCGTGTGAGCGGAGCTAAATAATGACGTGTGCGCGCCGCTGCTATTGTGTTGAGTCGAGTGCGTCGTAAAGCTGTGTCATCCCTAACAGCGGGAAAAAAACTTTTTTCAAAATAAAAATATGGCTTTTAATCAGATACAGCCATACATCTATGATCCGGAATCAGACCCAGAGGCTGCAGTTGAACAGGAGCAGCAGCAAAAACGACTAGAGCAGGACGTCTCTATGTGGTACAAGTTATACACTAACTATATAATATGCTTAGCGGCTTGTGTTATTTACATATTTATACTTGAATTATATCGTCGTATTTTTGTCTTTGAAGGTGTACATGTGGGAAGTGCAGTTGTGCACGTGTGTTTGTGTGTTTACGCGTGGTTTGTGTAGACGTTAGTAAGCAGACTGGTTTTGCACGGCAGGCTAGTTAGTGTTTACATAGAAAGACACGGAATAGTAGCGCATTTGAATGAAGAAGCGCGCTTATTTAGTTTAACATATTTCCCCACTCTTTGTGTATTGTTGTTTAGAGTGCTTTTGCAATACACATATAGTGGCCAGCTAAACAAATGTACACGCACTACACATCGCATGCTCCATTGATCAATTAACTATACGTGATCATGTTTGGGCTACTTGATGAGCATAGGCAAAAACACAGACATTTGAAGCAGTCTTACTCACCGCCTGCGGTTCTAACGTTGGGACTGCTCCATCCTTCAGCATTAGGCGATCGGAAAATCCTGTGTCGAGCTGGGCCTTGTTTATGAAACAGTCGGCACCGAAATGCAGCGAACAGATATAAACATTCGCGCAACTCAGTTGCTGATCCGGAAAAGCAAATTACATCCACTGTTGCCTTAACGCGGGGGTTTTGGGGAATCTGTGCAGGACTGTCTTGGTCTGGCAACCAAAAACGCACTTTTTTGGTGACATTATGTGCACATCACCTGTTCAGCGCATCCTACAAGCCAGCGCTTTGATGGGCGTAGGCTGTTGCTCTCTCCCTCGCTCTCTCTCACGCGCTTCCGGTAGAATTGTCCGTAAGGCCCATACAAGGAAATTCCGCCCCCATTAACGTCAAAGGGGACGCATGATCTCAAAAAACTTGCCGAAACTTATGACTAACCGGAAGTAGTATTTTTGACAAAGAAATACTCCCATCAAACGTCCACCTTAACTTTTGAAACTTTGTCTATGTTTAGTATGGGATTCCAAGTCTTTAACAGTGTAAAAAGATCAGTATGCATGAAACAGCATTTCACCCCCCCTTTAAAGGGTTAGTTCACCCAAAAATGAAAATTACGACGTTAATTACTTACCCTAATGTCGTTCGACACCCTAAAGACCTCCGTTTATCTTCAGAAACGATCCAAATTCATCTTCATAAAATGATTGAAGAGCCACTTTAGTGAGATGGGCTTTGTAACGACGTCTTTAGTGCCTTTATTGGTCTTGAGAGAGGAAATGACATTGGTGTCAATGAAGGCCTTTCTGAGCCATCGGATTTCAACACAAATATCTTCATTTATGTTCCAAAGATGAACGGAGGTCTTACGGGTGTCGAATGACATAAGGGTAAGTAATTAATGAAAGAATTAAAATTTTTGGGTGAACTAACCCTTTAAGGCTACAAACTAATGTCAGTCGCTTAGTGTCTCTTGAGATCAGAGGAGTGAGTTTTACCCGTACAACAACTACTAGCTAACTTCCATTACAAATATTGCTAGCATGATTTAACATGTTGCTTGTTAGCATGATTTATCACATTGTTAGCATGTTATAATCGATTGTTAGCATGATTAGCACATTACTAATATGAATTAGCATGTTGTTTGAAGCATGATTTACCACATTGCTAGCATGTAATAATAGATTGTTAGCATGATTAGCACATTGCTAACATGAATTAGCATGTTGATGGCCTTTTACTAGTATTATTTACCGCAAAGCTAACATGAGTCATCATGTTGTTGACATGATTTAACACATTGCTAATTTGAATAGGCACATTGCTAATAAGTTTTGGTACTGTAGGTGGAGTTATTCTGATTCATGGGGAAGTGGTCCACCACAGCCTTGCAAACACATCTGACGCCTCACGCCACGCTTACGCTTTCCACATTATGGAGTCTCACAACACCGTTTGGAGTCCTGAGAACTGGTAAGAGCAGTGCATGCTGGGTAACACAGGCCATGTGTGTCCACTGTCCAGGGGCCGTTTCTCAACACCAAGTAAGCGAACTTCGAACTTGCGTCCTTGGTGGTTCAGACTTGCCAAGTTTGACTCAGGAGAACGAACTCCAGAGGAAGTCCGGTAATTCTGCAAACAAAACATCAGTTCTTTATCGCGTCACTCAGCTCGCTCTCACTCCGCTTTTCTCTGTATGTATACTTTAAGCTACAAAGAAAAATTATAAGTAAAAGAAGTAAAGCAAACAATTCATTTAAACATACAAAGTCAGCTCTATTAGGCTACAAGGGTGCAAACGTTTTAACTACATTTAACTAGAAATATAAAGTTATGAAACTTCTCTTTGCTCTCAGCCAAAACAATTTACCAGGGAACAAATGATAGATTCATGAGAGAAAGATCGCCTGTTAGATACACACAAGACGAATCATATCTCGTGTTTAACCACTACAGAGACATCAGAGCCAGTGGTAGACGTCAGAAGCTCTAGCCCAGGAAAGGCTGCTCTCGTTAACTCTGAAAACATCAGATCAAAATTTCAAATAGGCGCTCTCTTTATAAATAAACCACAGATTTGAGCTTTAAACAGCTACATTCTAGACTGAAAAAGTCTTAAAACTACATTTCGTGACACAATAACGGTAGTATTTTAAAATTACGCTGGTTTTCTCATCCGCTATTGACGCTTGCTGGTTGGTGTGAGATGCATTCTGGGATATGATATACATTTTCACAAGTTCACAAGAATACAAGTACAGACAAAGAACTCATATTGAGAAACGGCCCTGGAGGGACCCCAGCCCTGCACATTTTGGGGTGCCTCCCGGACAGGTTTAAACACCACTGCTGTGGAGAGATGAGTTCTAGTTATCAGAGCTTGATGTAAAGTGAATCTGTTTCTCTTTTTTAGGCTTCATCCGACAGAAAAGCTGGCCTTTCAATCCCTCTACACCTGAACCACAGACAGAGCCGGACTGATCAACAATGATGCAGAAGACACATCAGGACAGTGAAATGTCTCGACTATAATGAGCTTTTTAATGTCAGGATAACAATAACACCTTTAAATATGACATCTTGTAAATGGACCAAAAATGTATTTTTTACCATAAAATTAATAATTTTGAATCATTCTGTACATTTTACCTACAGCCACATCAGTGTTAATAAAAGGCTTGATTTTAACTGAAGAGTCTCTTTCATTTGTAGGTAATCTGACTACAAGCCTTGATGTTAGGTGTGGGCGATACATGACTAAAATGATTTCACAGTAATTATTATTTCACAATAACGATATCCTGTATCTCGATTTTGCTATTTTTTTTACTATTAAAAATAAGAAAAAGAAGCACGTTAACAGCAGACAAATAGCAGGACAAATACAACAGTGCAAAGATACAAATTAAACTTAAAAATGTTTAGCTAGAGTAGGTTTATTTAACATGTAGTAAGAAATAGTACAGAAATTGAATGATCAAGTTTATAAATAAAACATACATAGTCTTCACTGTATGAATCAAATATGAACTGATTCTTATTAACTCTTTCCCTGCCATTAATGGAAATTTCCATCATTTGTTAGAAAATGCTTCTCTGCCATTGACAGAATGTTTTCGGCTTTCTGTGTTTCCACTGTTATAGATAGATAGTTCGTTAGTTAGTTAGTTAGTGATATTGTAGGGGGCGCTATGATACATCTTCCGAAAAAGATTTTTGTGAAAATGATCAAAAATGCTTGCAGTGGCTGGCAACTTTTTCTTTTAAAACACTGGCGGGAAGAGTTAGAAACAATAGATTTAGATGAGAGCAGTAAGTAATTTTCTCTTTGTCTTTTGTTGTTTGATTAACATTAATGAGATGGACATCAGTTTATTATGCTACTATCTCTTTATAGCGGCCCTATAATGCCCTTTTTCACAAGATGTAAAATATGACTCCAGGTGGTGTATGTGAAGTTTTAATTAATTTAAAATACCCCACAGATTAATTTTATAGCATGTTAAAAATGTAACTTTTTGAGGGGTGGGCAAGAAAAAAACACTGCTTTTGTGTGTATCCCTTTAAATGCAAATAAGTTGCTGCTCCCTTTCAGGAAGAGGGCAGAGCTTTAAAGGAGTACTTCAGCACTGGGAAGATGATTCTGTATTTAAACTGGGTCATTAATGTAGTGGAAATGGGATATTATTTTTGAATTTGGTGCCTTCTAGACTGAGAAAAGACAGAAAATGTATTTTTGTCTCATGGGGCTGAAAGACTACAATTCCCAGAATGCTTCGCTGCCCTGTGAGGCCATTCCCAAAGCCACCTACTGGATTACTGTGACTGAGTTGGAGAAGACACTACGAATAAATACTGAACGTGTCTGTTCAATATAATTAGTGAGTCGCCATGCAAGGGTCACAGCACAAACGCTGCAGGAGTCAAGCACAATCATTTGAATATACTCCAGGGTTTCTACTGATACAAAGCCATATGCTAATCGCTGAAGCAACCCTTTAAGAGCTCCTGTTAGCAGCTCAAGATTACCTCATGCAAACGTGCACTGAAAATGTCAGAAACTGTTCAGCCTTTTATGTTCAAACTGGAGTGGGACAATGATGGAGAGACTCAAGAAGAAGTGACAACGTTTAGAATGAGACAGGACGTTTCTGAATGGTAAGTTGATGAATTTATGTAGCTGATCCGGAGTAACGTCTGTTTTACTGGAAGCGTGGAAGCGTTTGTACGGCATCACAGCAGCAGCTCCCATGCTACATATAATGCTAGAGCCTAATATACCTCTCTGAGTATTGCACAGGCTTCTAAACTAAAATAAATGTTATCATATTTTCTGGCTAGTTTACTTAATTTTTTCATGATCATAACCATACTTTCTCCCAAACTGAATAATTAAAACAAGTTTAAATGGGTAAATCTTCCACAGATATTTTTTTATTCTTCCGTTTTCTTTTCTTTTTTAATGTAACTCTGGTTGTATTCGTTTGAAAGAAAAAAGTCATATACACCTAGGATGGCTTGAGGGTGAGTAAATTATGGGATATTTAAAATGTTTGGGTGAACTATCCCTTGCACAGATCCAATTTATTAACGCACATCCGGTTTAATGCTGCATTCCAGACATATCTGAATTTGGATTTTTCCACCACCTTCTAGGAAATAATGTCTGGAACATTCGGACATTCGGCGTTTGAACTCAAGGCACATCGATCAACCGGGATCAACCCGAACCCAGCGAGACGCGTCATTTGACGTCACTTTCTATGGAGCCAGAATGGTGACTTTAAAATTTGGCATCACAAATTAAAATTGTCATTGAAAACAACAGCAGAACTGAAAAAGGAAACATTGGCATTGAAACATTTGCATTGAAAACAGTTGTATTGGCATTGAAACAAGTATTGGCACTGAAAAAATAAAATTATTAAAATATTACAATCGTATTCTTTTATTGAATTGGGATTTATTTGTATTTTTCAATGACAATCTTCAGATTTTTTCTTCATGTCACTCTTTTTCAGTGACAGTTTTTTTTTTACAATGTCAGTTTTTTTTCAATGTCACTGATTTTCAGTTTCAACTTTCTGTCACTGTTTTGGCGTGGAGAGGGGCGGGGTCTGAGGGGAGGGGTAAGTAGAGCGTAGTTTGCATATCATTTGCATATAGGTATACTGAAGCCGTCAAGCCGCAAGTTTAAGTCTTTTTTTATATTTTTTATCTGCCATTTATATGTTTTCTCGTGCAACCTGGCCAGCTTGGTTAACTTTTAACGGCCGTTATGCTGTTTTGTTTTTTCCGACGTCGACTGGAACATGTAAATTAGCCTACTAACATTAGCCGTGTTAGCTAACTTAACTGTGGTTAATGCGGCTGTGTAAGTTACACTACTGACATCCCCAACCACACACACACACACACCGGAGACAGACGTTACTCCTAGGGCCGCGAGTGTGCTTTTATCTGTATTTAATTTAGTTGCGCTGCTGCACAAGACCTCATAAACGTGCTAACGCAAAACGTTCAGCAGTATCACACCAGCACAGCAGAATCCAGTGCCGTCACATGAGCACCATTAAATACAGATAGAAGCACATTCGCGGCCCTAGGAGTTACTGTGTAACGCTGCGTTTAAGCCGAACTAGCGGCTCTCCTGTGTGTGTGTGTGTGTGTGTGTGTGTGTGGTTGGGGATGTCAGCCGGCGCCCTGCTGATTATCATGTCAGTGTTAACGTCACAGGCTATGTTACTGTTAGCCACTGTTGTGATGTACTCGACAGACACCTAACGTTAATTATTTTTTGCCAAACCGGGCTTTTAGCCTTGTTCTGTGCATATGGTGACCGCCGGTGTTTATATTTGACCCTGCATTAACCACAGTTAAGTTAGCCAACACGGCGTTAGTAATTTACATGTTTCAGTTGAAGGCGGGGAAAAAAAAAAACAGCATAACGGCCGTTAAAAGTTAAGCAAACCGGCCAGGTTGCACGTGAATAAACATGTAAATGGCAGATTAAAACAAACAGACTTGCGGCTTGGAAGTTCCCGGTAAACTGGACATCTGTCATGCGGCTTCAGAGCTGGTGACGGCTTCAGTATACCTATATGCAAATGATATGCAAACTACGCTCTACTTACCCCTCCCCTCAGACACCGCCCCTCTCCACGCCAAAACAGTGACAGAAAGTTGAAACTGAAAATCAGTGACATTGAAAAAAAACTGACATTGTAAAAAAAAACTGTCACTGAAAAAGAGTGACATGAAGAAAAAATCTGAAGATTGTCATTGAAAAATACAAATAAATCCCAATTCAATAAAAGAATACGATTGTAATATTTTAATAATTTTATTTTTTCAGTGCCAATACTTGTTTCAATGCCAATACAACTGTTTTCAATGCAAATGTTTCAATGCCAATGTTTCCTTTTTCAGTTCTGCTTTTGTTTTCAATGACAATTTTAATTTGTGATACCAAATTTTAAAGTCACCATTCTGGCTCCATAACTTTCAAGATGCCGGCAAGTCCTGCTTCAAATGAGCAAAAACTAAGTTTAATATTAGGAATTAAGTTAATGTAATATGCCTTAGTTTTTGTTTTTAGTCTGCTGCTTTCGAAACGGTTTTATGTTGTTTTTAATTCAGTTTTTGCCATAGTTGACAAAACATTATGCTCTCATTTTGTGGTGGCGACATCATGTGGTCAATGACCTCTGATTGCCTGGAACTCACTGAGGTCTGAAGTGGGACATTTAATTTGGGATATTCCCACGTCCAACCTTATCTGTAACGCTGCATAAAGACATAATCGACTATGTTTAGGTGAATACTCCACAGGACGGGCATTTTTGGTGGTTTTCTATGCGTGTGCACACTTTTGTGTGTGTCAGTCACAACTTATCGCTCTTAACTTTATTAAACATCATACATGTTTTGAATTCGTAATTGCAAGCTGTCTGAGAGAGGTGGCTTTTTATGCATGCACTTATTTACTAATAACTCAACATTAAGCACTTATTGCATGTTCATTTCATGTTTCTTAATCAATTCTATGTGTATATAACTTAAAGTAATTATGTGCTACACATATTTACATACATTTTTTTATTATTAAAATGTGATAGATAGCAATAGTAAACAATAGTAAAATCTCGAACGATAGACACTAGGGGTGTGCATTGGCACTTCCTTCACGATTCGATTCGATTACGATTCACCAGGTAACGATTCGATTCGATTCGATTCTACGATGCATTGTGATGCATCAAAATTCTACTGCACACAAAGCAAATTTTTCATCAGTCATGAGGCAATACAAGCAGATATTAAACAACAGATTGTATTGGCTGCTATGTGTCTCCTGTATCTTTGACATAAAAGTTATTAAATAAAATAAAATGTAATTAATAAAATGCAATTAGCCCTTAAATGCATGACTGTTTCACCAAACATTCTTACATATTCAGGTAGTTAGCGACCCAGATCTATATTTAACATGGATAGACCTCTACCTGTCGTGATAATATATAAAACTCCTGATTTTAGAGCAGCTACAGAAGAATAAAATAAAACCTATTTCGTTACCTTTTGGAGCTTGGAAGGATTCAGTTTGAGCAGATGTTTAATACCATCATCCTATGACCTCATCAGAGCTCGTTTACCAGCATCTGCCTCATATTCGCGATCTCCAGCATATTCTCAAAACTCATTTTCAATGTCTTCAAAATCAATATTTTGATCACTGACAGCTTCTTGACCACATCCATCATCAAGAGACAGTGACACTAACATATGATTGTGTTTAGTACTTGCTTTCTGCGGTAAATCACTGAGCCATTTCAAGTTTTGCAGATTATTGTTTCGTTTTCTGTCAGAGGTAACTATGAGTGAAACGTCACTTCATCATTGCGTATCAGACATTGCCACCTTGTGGAATAAGGTGAATTGCGGCGTTTTTCGTCATTATAGATTCATTGATTATTGTGCAAAAAAAAAAATACGTACAATTGGTTGCTAGGCAACGTGGGGGAGAGGACGCTGGCGTCGTCTGTTCGCCGCTTCTCCACCCACAAATGATCATGTTAATGTACTATTAGATTTAGATTTTATTTTATTTCCTTATGTTTGTGACTAGTCTAACAGTCAGAGCTACAATTGGGGCTGTTGCTGATTGCTGGCAGCCACTGAGAGGACGTTGTTCCTCGTTTCGCCGTTTTCCACCGCTTCTAATGTTTACGTTTGAATTGCTGCGGTTGGTTGGTTCTGGTTTGGAGGACTTTTGATGTTTCTCGTCGCGACTGCTCACTGGTGGTCTCCCTTGGGCTTAAGCTGCATGGTGGCTGAAGTTTGCACCGGGCTAGCGTCATCTGGGCCATCGTAATCGGCGTCCGGCATGATGTTGGGATGTTCCGCTTCTCGGCTGCGCCGCTGTTCCGTCCTGCATTGCGGCCGTGGAGCGGCTTGGACTTCTGCGCCGACCCCGGTGTGTCCACAGAAGTGCCCGAAAAAATGTTCTGCCTCCTGCATGGTGCTGCGGCGATCCCCATCGTTTGAATCGTCATGAAGACCCATCATCTGGTCTTCAGCTGTCCTGCCTCGGCGATGTCATTGGGACACTGCCGCTGGGAGAAATCTGAAACATGGAGTGGACCACAGTGTGCTGCGGAGCTAACAGAGACTTCCCTCATCAGCTGTTTTCTGTTCACCATCAGCTCTGTTTCTGTTCACCATCAGCTCTGTTTTCTGTTTGTTTTCTGTGTTGGTTGATTGTTTGTAGTATTCTATATTTTTACTTGTTATTCATTTTTTGTTGTTATCCCCCCCCCCCCCTTGTTGCACTTTGAGATTCTTCGGAATGAAAAGTGCATTATAAATAAAATCTATTATTATTATTATTATTAATCCTATACACCTCTGGTCGTTAGCGCGTTTTTAATAACCCGTCTATCGCGGTCCTCTCCCTCTGCCTCAGCCATCTCTTGTTGTTGTTGTTATTCTCTCGGAACCAGAAGTATTTGAAACTTCCGCCAGAAAATAAACAGTGACATAATCGATTATGGCACTTTGCCGCATCGATGCTGAATCGTTCATCCCCCGCATCGCGATGCATCGCCGAATCGATTATTGTTGACACCCCTAATAGACACTGTACTGTGGTAATGATAAATACCGTCATATATCGCCTAGACTACTTAATAATTTAGTAAACAAGAAACATTTGAATTTATTAGAAATAGTTTATTTTCCTTCGCAGCATTATCTATGTACCCAACAAAATCAATACAATATAGAAAAGTTATGAACGTTTGATCATAAATAATCTGGATTTACAGACAAAGAAAGATAAAATGAGAATAAAAAGAAAATACAAAGAAAATAAAATGACCAAACTGCAGTTCTCAAGACAGGAAAATGTGAAAAATCATATTTATAGTCATTGGTGGAAAAACAATTGAAAACAAACCTCAATAAAGATATTTAAATAAAATGATACTTAACATAGAAAAAGTTCAACAAAGTTATAGTTTTGAAAGTTTCATGCTGGCTCACTTTTGTTGTAAAATATATTCAATCTTTTGACGCAGTTATTGAACAAATTTCTTTTTCCATAAACATACACAATTAAAATAATCATTTACAAAATAAAAATCCAACAATCTTTGTCAAATCCCAATGTCAAAATATGGACCATAAAGTAACACATTTTATTACAATAGCCAGGTAGTCTAAAACCAAGTTTACACTTGAGTGTCATGCAACTGTCGAGTGTCAGTTTTAAATGTCCCAGAACGCACTGCAAACTGAACAGGTGACTGATGCTTCAACCACAGTTCCCATGACAACCGTCAACGTAATACACTTGACACGAAACGCCAATCACAACGTAAAAGGCCTCAGTCAAATATCATGAATAAATTAAAGTTTAAACATACATAATTTACAAAATGCTTGAATTATGCGATCTGTATCAGAGTAAAGACACAAGAGCTGAATTGCATACATGCGTTTACAGGACAGTGATCTGTACATTAATATCTACAGACCCATGCAGACAGACCACTGATAGATAGCACTGAACTATTGACATTACAAAACACTTTTTAAGGCGACAAGCTGTGCTACCAGTCCTTCGTATTGCATTGGATATAAAGGCAGGTATCATATTCATAGCATTAAAATAATATTTGAGTATTTTTGTCCAGGTTTATACAATAATAGAAAAAGAAAGGTGTTCTTCAATGGCTCAGTTGATGCATATGCTGTAATAAAGGACTGAAAGGATAAATTACATTTTGATACAGGTGAATCTGATGAAACGTCATGAATATGCCATATATATATATATATATATATAAAATTTTATGTTAATATATGTGTGCATATATATTAGGGCTGTAACGATACACCAAACCCACGATTCGGTTCGTATCACGATTTTTGACCCACGGTACGATACAAACCTCGATATGGGGGGGACAAAACAGTTTTATTCTGTACAGTATTCTGTAGCCTATTTTGCCGTCAATACCATATATCTGTATGGTCAATAGGCTACTGCCGACGTTTTCTTTGCGGTACCAATAGGCAATATATATTTAACATGAAGTATAGGGCCTCCTGTACATCAATACCAACAGAAGCGCCGCGTCACACACGCTTCTGGTGTGCAAAGAAAGAGAAAACGCCAGGCAGCCGCCCCGCGGATGACACGCAACAGAAACGCCACGCTCACACCACGTTGCCAGCCGGTTGGGGAAGCTTCTTGAAACACTAACGGCAAATTGTGTGGGTCTTGTCAACTACACAATTGCCATCCTTGTTCTCCACCAGGTAGCTGAAATGTTGCCATACTGCTGACTTAAAAGTTGGACCTGGACAGGAAGGATAATTCTGGGAGTTGGAAGGGGTGTGTCGCGATTCTGCCTTCTCACATCGCGATACAGGTTCGTGGACCTGCGTATTGCGATTTCGATTTCATATCGCATATCGTTACAGCCCTAATATATATATATATATATATATATACATATATATATACTCACATAATATATATGCGCATATATTAACATAAACCTTTATATATATATATATAGTGTATGTGTCTGTGTGAATGCAGTTTGACAAGCCCATTTCCCTTATGTAAATAAAAATGAATTCTAATAACTAAAAAGTATTTTTCTTTGGAAAGCAAAGAAAATAGAAAAATACAGTTTTCATGAGATTCACCTGAATAAAGTAACCAAAATGTAGAAATTGTGCCTTTCATTCAGAGTTTGCATCCAAGACGTGTGTATGTATGTTTATCAGCAAGTACAGACATCGTTAAAGGGCGTTACATTTTCCTTTTCTTTCTTTAATAATGTGCAACTCAATCCCTGTCATTTATACTAGAGTGACAGACGCAGGATTTGAGTGAATGAAATATTAACAGCAACTCAAGACATCAGAGCTTCACATGAGCACACAAAAACAACCTTCAAAACAACAAAATTATTACCTGTAAACCTTGAAAAATCAATATACACAATTATTCAGTTATTATTTCTGCACCACTAGTGGCACCAAACTGTGTTTTCAAACCATGGTTATTAAAGTTGTGTTACTGGTTGAAATAGATAAATGTTAACTGAAATATATATAAAGTATAAAAAACTTACCATTACTTTATTTCAGAGAGTTGCCAAAGCAACATTTCTCATTTTCATTTAGTTTATCTTGACATACCACATTTACAAATTAAGAAATAAAAAATATTTAAAAATATATAAAAATAAAAAAGACAAAACTTGAACTAAAATGAAAATGGGAGATATAAAAAGTGCAATTCCATTTGGTGTCACTAGTGGTACAAAAATACACATTTCGCCATCAAACAATTATTTTTGTGCCACTTTTAGTATCAAGTTTTCTATTTTGTTTTACTATAATGCTATATAGGCAATGGTTTATTCTTGAATACATTTCAGTGCATTTTCTACACTGTACTAGGGTCATAACCACTCTAATGTTGTTTTATTTTTTGCATTTTTCCTTCAGAACCGGAATAATTCCATTTCAGACAATACTAAGGCTGTGACGTACCATATGATTTTAATTAAAGGGATAGTTTACCCAATTTTTTTTAATTCTGTTATCATTTACTCACACTCAAGTTATTCCAAACCTGTATGAGTTTCTTCTAACGAACTCAAAAAAAGATATTCTGAAGAATGTTTGTAATCAAACAGTTGACTGCACCCATTGACTTCCATAGTAGGTCAATGGCTGCCATAAACTTTCTAATTACCAACATTCTTTATAATGTCTTATTTTGTGTTCAGCAGAAGAAAGAGATTCATACAAGGTTTGAAACAACTTGAGAGTGATTTAAATGATGAAAGAACTATCATTTTTAAGTGAACTATCCCAGTAGTAGTGCGTTGGCATAAAGTGAATTTGGGTTTGATCTCATAGCAGCAGGAGGATGTAGAGGTACAAAGGGAGCAGCAGGTTGTCTATCTGCGACGTGTACGCCTCTAACATGGCCACCATGGTGATCGAGCCCACCACCCACGAGTAGCTGGCATTCAGGTTTATACTGCTGTCGGCGATGAGGAAAACCACCACGGCGATGATCTGAGCGAATACAGAGGTCGCCGTGCCCTCGAAGGTCTTCTTGGTGCCGGGCCAGCGGATTTCACCGACTGTGCTGCCGAAGATGGACGCCACGGTGTCACCGACTCCCACGGCCAGCACGCCAGCGTAGGGCACCAGGCCACCGGCACCCCCTAGGCCTCCTTTAGGGGTGCAGGTCCCGGGTGAGAGCCAGATGGGAAGGGCGACACCGACGAGAAGGTAGATGTGAGTGAAAATGAGCGGTCCTGAGTCTCTCTCGTCCAGGAATAAAGTGAGAAGGCGTCTCAGTGGAGGCCCGAGAGGTCGGATGCGGAAATAGCGGACGAATTCGAGGAACAAAAGTGCTGAGAGGCATGCGACTGCGGACAAATGAAGCAAAGGGCGATCTAGTGCGAGTCCGGGTGCGAAGGTCAACACGGTGAGGAGGTGGAAATATTTCCGCACTGTCGTCGACGCCTGGTGCTTCTTACTGCCGGAAGAGCGATGACTGTTTTGGTGCATCACGACGGCAATAGCTAGAAGCAACAGTGCCGCCCAGAATCCAATGAGCCACAGGCGGGTGCTGCTCTCGGTAATGAAATGCATCAGCCAGGTGATGGGGTGATGCTGCGTGAGCAGGGAGAGCCAAGGAACCAACAAGCCCAAGCCCAAAACGGCAGTCATGGTGTGGAAGAAAAGCGACGCTGACCAGGTTTCCGATTCCATGAATACGAAGAGCACCGCGAAGAAGATTCCCAGCAGCACCAAACCTAACACGGCAACCGGGAGGAAATACGGAAGCGGGTTGGAGTTCGCGTTCCCGGACGAGACCAGAGAGCGCTTAATGAGCTGGTTGATGATGAAACTGATCCCGCCGAGGATGAGGAGGGCCTCGCCGGGAGTGAAGCAGCGTGGGAGCAGGTACAACAGGATCAAGCTTAGGTAGACAAAAATCAGCAACACCTCCAAGACCTCAATGACCTCGGACACTGTCAGCGTTTGCTTCACTGTGTACAGGATGGCGCTGCTGGCGATACCGGCTATAACGCAGGTGTTTGTGGGCACCGGCCGTGTGATTCCCAGCGCGATGAGTGACAGGAACAGCGCCAACATCATGCCGATCACGGTTATGACCATGGCGAAGCGCTCCATGTAAACGTTCCCCATGATGACGCAGCGTCCTCTCAAAGCGAGCCCCAGCAGAGGCAGCACCATGCTGGCCGGTAAGACGCCGCTGTTGGCCGAAGGGCGGAACTGGAACACGGCGGCCCCGGTCCGAAGGAGGCGATCCCATTTGTGCTGCACGTAGAAAGCCTGGACGGCCAGAGCGATGCAACACCAGGACAGCTGATTCCATACGGCCACGTGAACGGAAATCACCATAGAAAACACCACAGCGGATTCAACCAACACTGGATCCAGCTGCATGACTGCGGAACATGTGACAACGGTTTACAAGAACGAGGGACTTCAAAGATGATAGTCTGTCAGAAACTTCCTGGTGCACACACAATCATCGTCCACTTGTCGGCATATTAGCCCTGGGTAAAGAAAACAACAAAATACCATTAGACACAAACTATAAAAATATATACACATTTTAATAATATTTTTCATTCAATGTTTTCTCTCACTTTTAGCATTTTTCTCCACAAAAAAACAAACACATATTAAAATAAAATAAACTAAACTAAACTAGTATTTTTTTATGATAACATACATTCTCTCTCTTTTAGCATTTTCTCCACACAAAAATAATAAACTAAAATCAACAACAACTAAAAAAAGGTACTTTTTTTGGACATGGTCCCGATGAATATAATATGAATATATATTTTTTTACATATTTAATTCATAGTAATGTCATAGTATTTGGAGTATGGACTTTTTTTCAATATCATCATGATAAAAAATCTTAAAGAAATGAAATATTTTACTCAATGTGATGAGATGTTTACTGTGAAGACACCTACCTAGACAATGTTTGGGCACAATAGAGGTTAACCAATTATTTTCATCTTTATGTGCCCAATAACTGATAGATAGGAAGAATAATTATTTATTGTTTTATTTCTGTTTTTGACTATTATAACAACAACAGCACTGAACTGTTTTATTTAACACTGTAATTTCTGACATTTTATCCCTCATCGCATACACAACAAAACACAAGTCTAAATCAACAGAATAATAGAAAGAGTGCAAAAAATAAAATATAATAGACATTCAATCGTCCCTATGATCTTAATGGGAATCTCACTAGGTTTCAAGACACACTCGTATTGTCGAGGGCTTGCATTCTCTCACTACGAAACTAAAGCAGGATGACAAATTCCTCAACTGCGTTTGAACTCTAGACACTGTGAACTTTGGCACTGTCGAATGCCCAACACCAGCGATTTCTAAACATGGTAAATTATGAAAAGACAGCATCACTTTGCCTGTGAAAGTAAAACGATCTGGTTTTAATGGCTGGGTGAGCTGGCATTACAGTAATTAATAATATATAGGAATAATAGTTTATCACACACGACTTTAATTGAAAATATTAGGGTTTAAAATATTAGGGTTTTATAAACACCCAGAAATAATGTTCAAAAACTATAATATAAATGTGTTTATAGTACGAATATTTTATTAGTAATATTAAAAATAATGTAATAAAACAAATCATAGAAATCTGTAAATCATCTGAATTTTTTTAAGTACCAAGAAAATAATATATAATAAAATAAGATTTGTACCACATCCTTGTTCAATACAGTATTTTCTGGGTGTTTATAAAATGCATTACATGCACCTGAATCAGATACCAGCAGCACATTAGCTTATTAATGCATTCATGTTATGCAATATAATATGTTATACACATTGGAAGGAACTGTCAGTCTTAATTTTAAATCTGAATACTAATCCAACAACAACTGTTATTCTATATGGTTTTACAATGATTATTATTACAGTTAGAGAGGGTGTTGTGCTCTACGGCAGATATGACAGCTCATTCAAACCAACACCAGCTGTGCATTAAACACCCTGCATAGTAAATAAACGCAGAAACACTCAATTACACCAAACGACACTTCATCTTACCCCTTTTTTTCTGAAATAGAAAGCTCGCTTCTCGAACAAAAGACTGTATTCCTTATGTTTTGCTGTGACTCGTGCTTCGTACGATCAGCTGCTCACTAACGGTGGGAGCGGCCATCAACTGGGTCACGTGGTGTCAGAATAATCACGTGACCAATGTTAAACCCCAAAAAAAGCTTAGTTAGTTTTTTTTATTGACAACATTTTTAATATTGCGCAATTAAATGTATATATGTTTTTCTATAAGTATTTTGTGAATATATATTTATTTTAGGATTTAATAAGTCATGTGATATGGTTTGCGCGTTTGTGTTAGTCACGTGATTCGGTTGAAGATGGCGGACTCGGAGATGTGTGTCAGGTAAAATGGAAGAAAGATAAACTTACTAGGGTTGTTCTCAAAGAGCTAGAACGAGATTTGTGGATGGAGAATGTGTCGGTGTTTTATGCCTCGTATGTAACCATCATATATGTGGCAAATATGACTTCGTCGTGCTGTTTATTTGACATTTATCGGCCGCACGAGTCGGTAGCGTGCGTTGGTTGGCAGAACCGCGCGACTGAAATTCAAATGTTCATTTGGACAGTTTATAACGGCTTTAAAACAGTCTCGAAATTCTTAAACATTAAATAAAATAAATATTAATCGCGATTCATTGTGAAAAATGTCCACCTGTTTTGACTGAGTCTGTGAGAACAAATTACAGTTTTCATCCCTAGTTTGAAGGGATGAATGAGTTTCCTGGTGTATGTTGTAGACGATTTTATGAATCTCTTACAGCCTAAGAGAGACATTAAGTTTATGCAATGAGGTTCATTAATAATGCCTATGTAGGATATATATGGTGTATGTGTATACAATTTATATTGGATAAAGCGTTAAATTGACATTGAATTTCAAGAGCTGTCTCGAGTGTGACAAGTTATAATATTATTTTAAAACAAATGTTCAGTTCTTAAAGTGTGACCTGTCATGAATATTTACATTTCAAGCCAATGCTTTGATGTTGAATAATTTTTACATGATTTTGTGAGTTACCTATATATATATGTACTGTATGGGCCGTCCTATAAACATAATGACACAGTGGTAAAACTACATATTAACAGTTCTGGAAGAATTCTGCCATATTGCAAAACATAAGCAAAAAATGTTATCAATCCAGTTAATTAACAACATTTTATTTAAAAACCTGTATTTAGGAGCAGCAGAGAGTTATGGACTATCTTGCTGGGGAGATCTGCACTCCGAGAACCGGTTGGTACACAAATAAATTATTTCTGATGTTTTTCTGTCATTTAATTACACTGCAAGTACACACATTTTATTAAAAAGATGTAATATACAAAGTTAATTTTAGAGAGTTCTGTGAAGAAACACTTTTAATAACACTGTTTTATTCTAAAACGGTACTGATCTAAAGAGGTGCACTTTAATTGATCTCATTGAGTTCCTGTCTCTTCATCATTTGTGAAATGTGATTTTATTTGTGTGATCTGGCAGGCCCAAATCGAAGCTGAATTGAATCGGAACTGGGAGAGACTTCTGCAGGGTCTGTCCTTCTACAAACCACCCAGGTAAAACAATATCCAATAAATAATGAACCTTCTCACAGAGATGAGATTAACTGCATCATGCTAGGAAGATATTAAATATATAAATAATCTGTTAATGATGTTTGGTTTAATTATATTTTAGGTGAGATGTTCTCTTTATATCATCTAAACCTTCTCTCTTGTGTTTGGTCATATAATCAAGTGACGGTCATATGGCTGACTAACTGCTATTTTACAAAAATGGACTTGATTGTGTTTGTTGCTCACATCCTGATGAAGGCTCATTTCCCGAAACATCTCAGTGTGCGGTTACTTGTTACCTGTATTTAAATGCCTAAACCGTGATTAATTAAATGCTTGTAAAGAAATTATTTCCTTAAATATTGAGTGCCTTGGATTGATGTTTTTAATCATTTAGTAATCACTTGGACTTAGAAGCCTTTGTGTAAATCGATCTCTGTCTGAATTAAATTATGATTGTATTTAAAGGTGTGGTGTAGAAGACCTGAAATAATCCAATCAACAGGAAAAAAAATTAACCAAAACTTTTGAATCTCACTTTCTTCTCAATCAGATAAAAACATATCTTGCACCAATGTATAATTAGACACATACGATTATATTAGAAAGGTTTTAGATATTTCCAAAATTATAATTATACTCCTGATCGCTCCGGTATATGGGACTGGGCACTGCATATGTGCTAAAGTTTTGTTCAGAATACATATAATCTAATAAATACATGAATAGATTATGTTTAGGTTTCAAATAAACACATCTCTCAGGATTCATTCGTTTCAATGAAAATGAATGTATGTAAGCATGCTTCACAAAATTTGTCCTCATTTGTAATGAAGTAAGTAATGAAATGTTATTTGCAGCACGTCGGCGGCAGACAAGCTGAAAGCAGATAAAGACACCGCACAAGCTCTCAAAGACTTTGGACTCAGGATCAGCAAACTCCTGGTAAGTGTCTGGGCACATTGGTTTTGTTTTAAATGCTAGTGAGTTGCCTACCTAGACCATAATACAAAATGCGAAAGTTAGTAACTTGATTGCAATATGCATGTTTTATGTTTATAAAACCCCAAAAGGCTTTCTAGGATGAAGTCTTACTAGGTTTTGAAATGCATTGCATTCTCATTATTTGATTCATACATAATGACATAAGTCTGACTGGACTGAGACTTCAGGAATGCACAAATGTGTGTTTATCATGTAAGGGTTTGGATGAACAGCAGAGCGTGCAGATTCTTCAGTGTTACCTTCAGGAGGACTACAGGGGCACACGAAACACACTCAAGGTGAGCTCGGCATCATATGGCACACACGTGCATCTGATAGGGGCGTTGAAATTAATTGTTGCCGTATTAGACCATAATCGATTATAGCCTACTGACGTTTCTCTGACATCATTCGTCACATATACACTTCTCGCGCTAGCGCTCCGTAAAATGCTGGAGGGAGGCGAACCACATTAAAAAATACACCCACTATAATTTTAAAATTTACAACATGTCTGTGGGTGTGTGTACCTGCTTGTGTGTGCGTGTGTGTGTGTGTGTGTGTGTGTGTGGCTGCAGGCTTGTGTGTGAGCGTTATTGTGAATCGAATCGTTGACATGATAATCGTAATCTAATTGAATCATGATACCAGTGGTGATTCACTTCCCTAACATCTGATGTGTCCACATGAACATGGTGAGAGCCTATGAATAAATTATAAATCCTCTTGTTTCTATCAGGCGGTGCTGCAAGATGAGAGACAGAGTCAAGCTCTGCTTCTGAAGGTTAGACCTTCTTATGTCTTTTCAATTTTGTCTGTCACATCACTTTGTATTTGAGTACTTGAGACAAACTGTTGCTCAAAATGACTATGTATTGAAATGTGACTGATTTTGAAATTGTGTTGCACAGATAGCAGATTACTACTATGAAGAGAGACTGTGTGTTCTGCGCTGTGTTCTCCACCTTCTCACATATTTCCAGGATGAGAGACATCCATACAGGGTAAATAATAATAGCAGCAGAGATCAGCTGTTGTATCAGACACTCAGAAGACCAGATTAATTTAATTCTTGCGCTTTCTCACTTTAGGCAGAGTACTCCAACTGTGTTAGTCAGCTGGAGAAAGATCTGGTGGCCAACTACAGGCAGCAGTTTGAGTTGCTGTCCAAATTAGAAGCTCCAACATGGGAGACACATGGAAACCTGATGGTAAGATAGGTATTCTGCTTATGTTTAGAGCAGCATCACAATTAATTATTCCTGTAGAATTTGACTCAGGATCTATTAATCTCTGTGTAGACAGAGAGGCAGGTGTCCCGCTGGTTTGTGCAGTGTCTAAAGGAGCAGGCCCTGCTGCTGGAGATCTTGTTCCTTTATTATGCATACTTCGAGATGCCACCCAATGATCTTTCAAACTTCACACGGCTGTTTAAGGAGCAGGGCTTTGGGCTGCGGCAGACCAATCGACATCTTGTGGACAAGAGCATGGATGCGCTGGTTGAACGCATTGGGTCAGAACATGCAGTCACCTGCTTCTTTTCTTCGCATACACACGCAAACAGAGTTTTATAATATATTGACGGTGTCATTCTCTCAACAGGTATTTTAGCTCTTTGATTCTTGTGGAGGGGATGGATATCGACTTCCTGCATAAATGTGCTCTGGAGGACCGAACCGAACAGCATCAGTTTTATGACCAACAGGATGTTTGCAAGGTAAATCCTAACCAGGGACAGTTCCGACACGGTGACTAATTGTGCTTGGTTTTTAGAATTTTAAAAGTGGTATTTAATGTATGCTACCATTCAAAAATGTGTGGTCTTTTATTTATTTATTTAAAAATATTTTTTTTAAATACTTTTGAAAAGTCTCTTATGCTCACCAAGGTTGCATTTATTTAATCAAAAATACAATTATAACAGCCATTACTCCATCAGTCGTGTCACATAATTCTTTTGAAATCACTCAAATATGCTGAACTTTTTACGCTGAATTTTTTTCATTATTAACCGTTTCACACCCCAGCGTGAGGTTTCTTTAAAGCGACCATCATGTTAGAACGTATTACTTTATTATTTATGTAGTGATGTGTCATGCATGCTTGTCACGTGGCACATTGCAGCCACAATAGCCCTGTATGACAGATGTATCGCTTTTATTTAGTTTTTCCTTTTTCAAAATATTCACAAACTTGTTAGCTATGTCATCATCTACCTGATATTCCGATCCTCAAATACGTGTAAGTGAAAACTTTTTGCTGTTTAAAAGGATTTATGATGTTAGTTGATCTATAATGCATGATGTGCACCTTCATGTTAGTTGTTCAGGGAATTGAATGTCAGGTTTACAACATGTAAATTCACTTCTCCCAAAATGCATGAAAGTAAGTGACCGGTAAAGTGGTAGAAGAGAAGAGTAAACTTTATAGTTACTTAAACAATGTGTATCTGATATGATAAAAAAAACTCATCAATTTATATTTTAATAGATTATTGCCGCTTCCATACACATCAGTGTGTATTTTGCAAACTAAAATGTATTGTTTTGCTAGTACTTATGTGTATTTTAATGTCTGAAACCTAAAATAAATCTAATGTGTCCGTCTCTAGCTCCACTCCAGCCAACAAACGAAAGAATATTTAAATTTAGTAGGTGATCATGTGACGCACTAAACGTTCTTATCACACAGGTGTGATCGTAAGGGTTAATAATTCTGAAAGCCATTGTGCTGCTTATGAACAAAGTTGAAAAAAACACCTTTATTTAAAATATAAATATTTAGTAACATTGTAAATGCATTTACTATCTCATTGATCAATTTAATGTTCTTTCTGAATAAAAGTAATAAAAAAAGAAAATTCACTGGTTGTGTGTATAAAGAAATTACCTTTTAAAAATGGATAGTTGTAGCTCTGAAATCTGATTGAATCAGCAACATTGCATTACCTAAAATCTAGAGTTTGCTTTAAAAAAAAAGTGTGTGTGTGTGTGTGTGCGCGCAGGAGGTGGATCAAATGCTGTTGACATTTGGTGACATCTCTCACCATGGTCCGGTTCTGTTGGCATGGGTTCTGCTGCAACACACACTGCATCCAGAGGAAGTCAGCTCTGTGATCAGACGTCTAGGACACACTACGCTACAGCTCGGAGTCTTTCAGTACCTCACCAACACCCTGCAGTCGCTCGGCAGTGCTGGAAATAATGTAAGGACAGTATTCTATCACTCCATGGGGAGTCTGAATTTAGATTAAATTGAATTTAAATACTAGGGTGCTGTAGGACAAAAACTTTATTAGATTGCACAATTTTATAGCTCTCTAATGTAATGGAAACAAATTGCTTCGCTAAAAAAACTTCTTAGATGGTGACATGGACTTAAAAATGATGCCAGTTGTTTCTCTCTCTCTCTCTCTCTCTCGCTCTCGCTAGTGTACAGCAAGCACTGCACGGATGTGTATTTATGGTCTCCTGTCTTTTGTCATCACCTCTTTTGAAGAAGACACACTCGGCAGCCAACAGGTGCACAAATACACATTTAGAGACTCTTAACTGGTATTAGTTATTAAGTTGTACATTCAACTTGGACTCATTGATTAATTATGATGATTATTCTATCTGTAGCACCTGATCAATGCAGCATGTGAAGTTCTCGCTGCGCCAAGTTTGGCTGAGCTTTTCTGGGAGTCGGTAAGCAAAATAGTTCATACCCATTACATACAAATCCACTATTTGTATATTCTCTTTCTGTACTTATGGTGCATCCACAATTGCTGGCTGTCTGAGTACCTACCGCATCTGAATTTGAATTTACTTAACGAGCATTAAAAAAGAGGCACAAGGACTGCAGATGTGGCCAGAGCAGTAATAGTAATGTAAGACGCCTAGACTGAGCTTCATGGAGACCAAACCACATGTAACCATATTTTCCCCTAAGATGTATATTTACATGTTAAGACATATGCTGGACATAAAAGCAGTTAAAATTGAAAGGATGTTTCTTTTTTTTTGCTAAGTTTATATAGTATGGTAATAAGAATGAAATCTGGATTTATTACATCTGCCATGTTTTTACTGTCACATGACCTACCAACGTCAGTTGCGTTCCTTCCCTGCCATTCATAAATCCTCTTGCATGGCCTCATGGGATAGTAAGTGTCCATCAAATGTGCTCTTCAGAATCTCGGCAGAAGTAGTTGATCATCTGGGTACTTTTCGCCTACTGTTATTCGGACAAACTACTCTGCTGGCGTACTGTTTTCCCCATGATGTTTAGAAGGGCAGTATTCAATTTGAGATGCAGAGTGACTTTTCTGAGATACATGTGTGATTTGAACTTTGACCTCTGGATGTGCCCTACAGAAGCCGAACATGGGTCTGGGTGTGATTCTGGACAGTGCAGTGGGTGTTTTTCCATATAAGACTGGACCTTTACTACAGCTACTCACTGCTCTGCTGTCTGACAAATCTACAGCTAAGAAGGTACTAACAATTTGTAGAATTTTTCTTTTTTTTATGTATGTATATATAATCTGACTACTTTAATTTTTTACCCCACTTATATAAAAAAAAAAAAAATTCTCTTTGTGATATTCTGAATGATCAACAACATAACGTGCAAATTACAAAAGAGTTTGTTTACCTGCATGTTCATGTGACTATTAACCAACATCAACGAACTATAAATTATTTATTAACTTGCAGTCTATTTTTCAAAATAGATTTGGGAATCACTGTATACTATGTATTCAAAAAAGGAACTAATCTAATTATAAGTATTTTAAAACATAATATATTTTAATTACATTGCATACATTTTGTAATCTGATTTTGTAATTGAGATGACATATAAGAAGTTACTACCCCCACTCCGTGTGTGTGTGTGTAGATGGATGGATGGATGGATGGATGGATGGATGGATGGATGGATGGATGGATGGATGGATGGATGGATGGATGGATGGATGGATGGATGGATGGATGGATGGATGGATGGATGGATGGATGGATGGATGGATGGATGGATGGATGGATAGATAGATAGATAGATAGATAGATAGATAGATAGATAGATAGATAGATAGATAGATAGATAGATAGATAGATAGATAGATAGATAGATAGATAGATAGATAGATAGATAGATAGATAGATAGATAGATAGATAGATATAGATATACACATTTACATGTTTTGCATTTTCATGGACATTTCATGGTATGTCTTTCAGGTGTACACCTTCTTAGATAAGATGTCGTTCTACACTGAGGCCTATAAGCACAAACCCAACGACGTGATCTCCAGAGAGGATGGCACTCTGTGGAGGAGACAGACTCCCAAACTCCTCTACCCTCTGGGTCAGTGCTGAGCACAGGAAGTCGTATGCAATGTGTCAGTTTCTGACTTCTCTTTACTTGATTGTTTCTTTGTATGAAAAAATTAAGATATGTTTTTGTGTATTATATGTATATTCAGGTGCAGGGCAGACCAATCTGCGGATGCCTCAGGGATGTTTCGGACAGGTGTCTGAAAGAAAACAGCTGTCTGTTGGTGAACAGGGTGTTCTTGTCCGCTGGGAATATTCCTACAGCTCATGGACTCTCTTCACGTGTGAGATTGAGATGCTGCTGCATGTTGTCTCTACTGCAGGTACACTCACTCAAATCTTACATTTATTTAAATATGTACATTTTGTTGAAACTATTGCCCTGTTTACACCTGCTATTTTCATCTGTCTGGGATGAATAGATGTGCTGGCACACTGTGAGCGTGTAAAGCCCATCTTGGATCTGGTTCATAAGATCATCAGCACTGATTGGACGGTGTCTGACTGTCTGCTGCCACTCACATCACGGATCTACATGCTTCTGCAGAGGTGAGATGCCCGCATACAAATGAATACTAAACAGCAAACAATGCATTAACAATAAAAATGACAGGATGTACTTGATTTTTCTGACAGGTTGACCTCCGTTATTAACCCTCCAGTAGATGTGATCACTTCTTGTGTCAACTGCCTTATCGCTCTGGCTGCTCGGCAGCCTGGGAAGGTAGATGTTTACTATTGCATGAAAGCTAAGTCAGTGTTATATAGATAAATGACCTACAGACTGAACATCCTTTCTTTCTGATGCAGGTTTGGTCCAGTCTGCATCACACCGGCTTCCTTCCGTTTGCCTCCACTCCTCTGACTAACATGGCACAGACCATCAGGTGATACACATACACGCAGAGCCAGCGAACATGAACAGCATCATATTCACATGTTAAAGTCAGAGAAACCTAACATGTTTGGGGTGTGTGTTTCAGTGCAGAGGGCATGAAGGCGGGTAATTATGGCAACCTGCTGGTGTTGATCGAACAGCCCAGAGGAGAGTACAGTGTGACCATAGCCTTTTTAAAATTGGTGACCACACTCGTCAAGGTAATGCATTTATTTACTTGCATTCTTTTTTCCAGTTGCTGCGACTAAATTTTGTTGGAGGTTGCATTGTTGCGACCATCACGGTGCCCATCTGATAAGAGCTGCCATTTCTGTTGCTTAAGAAACGGCAAACAAAATTAAAGTGGAACGAAAACGCATTTCTTGTTTGAATTGCATAGCGTGGACCATTTATCAGCTCTGACCAATAATAGACTGCACAGCCCGGGCGATCTTGATCATGTGACACCGTTTTTTAGTACACAGTGCTGGGAGATTAAGGGAGAAAGATTTCCACCTCAAATGATATGAAAAGCATTCATATTCAGCAGAGAATTTTGTTATAAACCACAGATATCAGATCAAACAGCTCTGACGTGGAATGTGTTATAGAAGGCTTTTCAGTGCACAAATTCCCAACATTCACCTTGGATTTATTGTAGCAACACTAACTGTAACTGTGGGATTGTAGCAGAAATAGTTGGATGTTTTTTTAAATTATATTTATAGTTTTCTTGTATATACTGTACATCCTTTTGAGAATTAAATTCAAGCACTTTCCGAGGAATTTTTAAAGTGCTACACACTTTTTCCTGCCCTTGAAAACTTTAAATATTATGCAATTTTTATGATATTTTTAATGTGACAAGTTTAAAGATGTAGGAAAACACCTTTTGTTGCAAACAATTAAAAAAAACATTCAATTACCACTATAACCAGTAGATGGTGGCAGAGGAGCACGTATTATTAGCCATTTCCACTCCCTAATATGAAATGTCACATTCTCATGAAAAACTTCAAAACTACCTTTTATGTAAAAATCCCCCCAGCGCCACCAAATCAGGTGCTGGCACCACCATCTGTAGAACTTAGCACAAGTGCTTCTGTTAGTCTGGAGCCCTGTAGCGGTTGACCAAGTATCAATGCAACACACAGTCTGTATTGGAGATGTGTCACTGTGTTCATTTACACGCAAGCAGCTCATGATCAGGTGTTTTCAGTGTCTCAGAGTGGCTTGGTTCACTGTAAATATTGCATAAAACCAACTTCATTCGTCAGATAATGCAATGTGGATTTAAAAGTGCAATATGTTCCAACCGTCTTTACAAATTTTGTTATGAGAAGTGCTTATAAACCGGCATTTGTTAACAAAATGGAGTTTCACATTTTAAAGTGATGAAATTCAACCATTTTTTAAATGATTATAATAATAATCATAATAAAATAGTAATATTATTTTATATTCACTGGTATATAATGTTTCTGTTGTTTTTTTCATTTTCAAAAACAATCACTATTAGCAAAATCACAATAATAATTTCCCCTCAAATCGTGAAGCTCTTCAGTGGTTATTGTTAAGTTGTGATGTGTGTATTTTCAGGGTCAGTTGGGCAGTACTCAGAGCAGAGGACTCATCCCTTGTGTGCTACTGGTTCTGAAGGAAATGCTGCCTACTTATCATAAATGGCGCTACAACACATATGGAGTGCGAGAGACAATCGGTGAGAAACTTGCTCAACATAATTGTTTAAAAATGCCTATTTTCCATTTCTCTAGATTTATTGGTTTTTGCTTAACGGTCTTTCTTCTCACTGTCGTCTGTCTCAGGTTGTTTGATTCTAGAGCTGGTTCATGCTATTCTAAATCTGAGTCAAGAGGGGGAGTCCGAGGGCAGGTAAGAGAATACGGATGATACTTCATTATCAGTTATTTCATTAGCTGGTATTATATATTCTCACATGCTTGACCTGTGTGTGACCTCTTCAGCGCCCCCAGTCTGCAGTCGTTGTGTATCTACAGTCTGGCCAACACCGAGGCAGGACAGGCGGTGGTCAACATCATGGGTGTGGGAGTGGACACAATCAACATGGTGCTAGCAGCACAGCCCAGCAGGTACACACTGATTGAGCCTTTAATATAGGCTCAGTCTCTACATCCTCCTTACATGAATCAGTGTCTTTGTGTCTCTCTGCAGTGGTGGTTCTGAGGGACCTGGTCAAGTTCTGATCCAGACAGTGAAGTTGGCGTTCTCGGTCACCAACAATGTGATCAGACTCAAACCGCAGTCTGATACGGCCTCACCTCTGGAGCAAGCTCTAACACATCACGGTTAGCACACACGCTTCACTGCGTGGTACATAAGAAATGTCAGACTGTTTAGCCAGGGGTTGCTTACTATAATAAATACTTGATATTTGTCCTATATTGCTCTGTGTCAAAACACTGGATTTTCATGCAACCTTTATGTTTTTCTTGCAGGTGGTCATGGCAATAACCTGATCGCTGTGTTGGCAAAGTATATTTACCACAAGCACGACCCAGCACTGCCACGACTTGCTATACAACTGCTCAAGAGACTTGCCACGGTAATGCTCTTGACTCCTCATTATGGTCCTCATGTGGAAAACCATGTGGTTTTACATTAATTTTTTTAAGGTTATAGTAAGCGTTATTGTTACCTAAAACTTTTAAAAATGAAATGTTTTCATTAATTGAAAATAAATATTAGATGAAAAACTGATGTTACAAAATGTAAACAAATCATAAATGTTGCCTTCCTAACTAACAGAAATTAGTTTAAGTACAAAATGTACTGGAATAAAAATAAAAGAGGGTAAAATATAATTAAAAATAATAATAAAAATTACCATATAAAAGCACACACAATTTTAAAAGCCTGAAAATGTAAAAAAAAAAAAAAAAAAAAAGTATTAATAAATACTATAATCGTAAATAATATTAAAATAGCACTGGTTTTAGTAGATGTATAGTAGAGAGAGACCAGACAAATCTTTTTTTTATTATTATTATAAAATACCCTGTCATTATACCCTGTCATCATCAATATCAGTCATTAACCACTTCAGCTCTGCACCCCCTCTTGGACCCACCGGTGGGTCAAAAATTGCATCATCATAATCTTTTTTAAAAATCTATAACTCGCGCACCACAAAACTAGACATATGGTATCATTTGAAAGATTAGAACCTCAGCTTTCTTAATAACCCAATAACTTCTGTGTTTATATTACATGGAATATAGATCAAAACATGTGATGCAGACAAATACTCTTATTATTGCTAGTTTTGATTGTCGGTGTTAGCCACGATTTTTGATGATGTCATCACATATTGCTTCATGCTACAGAAAAGCTGAGAATCTCAGCTCTTTATAGACATGTGGATCATGATTCTAGACCAATCAGAGCCCGAGATCTCCCTTTACAAAGTTGAAGAGGCGGAGCCTTCTTTTCAATTTCCTAGTGGCCAGTTTATGTCAATGCAGATGAGTAGTTGTTAGACACTTTGGTCAGATAAATCTCAATAACTTTTATTTGCAAGGAGATATCAAGAAAATTCTTTTTTCCCCTGTTAAGTGCCAATTTATAGAATCAACAGAAACTTCCAAAAAGCTTGGATCCCAAAATGATAAAAAAATATAGATTTTTAAATAAATAAATTAAAAATAAATCAAAATATTTATTTTTTATCTATGTTTATCATAAGATTGTGAATAGATACAATATATGCAATATTCCACCACTGTGTTAAAAAGTTTTTTCTGTAAAATGAGACCATTTTTTATCAATTTACTCCGATGTATGTGGGTAGGGCGCTCTTTTAAATTCAGATATTCCTAATTCTCAAAGAAAATGCAAAATGTGCTGCAGAGCTGAAGTGGTTAAATGCAATATCAATAGATTTTTTTATAGTAATTAAATTGCTATAATTTAATTGTTATTTTAATGTAATTACAATAGAAGTCTTTGTGTTTGTGCTTTGCGTGTGCTTTGCGTGTGCTGTGAACAGGTGGCTCCCATGTCGGTGTACGCTTGCCTGGGCAGTGACGCCGCTGCGATCAGAGATGCGTTTCTGACGCGACTGCAGAGCAGAACTGAAGACATGCGTATTAAAGTCACCATACTTGAGTTCCTCACCGTGGCTGTGGAAACACAACCTGGACTCATTGAGCTCTTCCTCAACCTGGAGGCCAAAGACGGCAGCGACGGGGCAAAGGTCACGTAGGGGATACAATTACGCAGAGATTAAGTGTGAGAGGGTGAATGAGTCTGAGCAGTGTGTGACTGTCTGGTTTTGTCTCTGTGTGTAGGAGTTTTCTCTGGGAGAGTGGAGTTGTTTGTTGGTGGTGTTGGAGTTGTTGGACTCGAAGCAGCAGGGGAAGTACTGGTGTCCTCCTCTCCTACAGAGGGCAGCACTGGCCTTCCTCCACGCGCTCTGGCAGGACAGACGGGACAGCGCTCTCTCTGTGCTCAGGACCAAGTGAGTTTCACTCATAACACAGTTGGGCAACCTTTTTGTCTCAAAGGGCTCTTGTTAAAAACTAAATTTTTGAAGCAATTTTCCATAATTATGATAAAGCTATGGAAGCCCGTTTCCACCACTAAATACAAAAAATAAAGAGTAATTGTGACTATCTCAGAACTCTGATTTTTTTATCTCAAAATTGCTAGTTATAAAGTCGGCATTCTGAGATATAAACTCGCAATTGCGTGAAAGAAAGTCAAAATTCTGACTTTATATCACAGAATTTGGACTTTATAACTTGCAATTGTGAGAGGAAAAAGTCAGAATTATGAGATAAAAAGTCGCAGTTACACTTTTTTTTTTTGTTTTTTTTTTTACTTAGTGGCGGAAACGGGCTTCCATGTAAAGCTGTGTGTTTTCAAAAGATTTAAATATTTATATATTTAACGAACCACTGTTTATTTTGTGATTTTTGAGAAGTTTAAAAAACTTTGTTCTTTAATTATTAAAAAGCAACAGTTACTGGTGGGTATAAGTGTTTTCATTATTTGAATTAATAATTTTAAATATGTATGTACACTTATGTTGGTCAAGTTTAGCCAGCATCATTTGATTTTGGTTGGTCAAAATTTACAATTAAAACCAAGCATGTTATAATTTGTCCTTACAGAGAAAAATTCTGGGAAAACCTCACAACTCCTTTATTTGGAAACTTACCTCCCCCATCTGAGACCACCGAGGTATGTTTGTGTGCGCGTGCATAAATACTTAATGGTAATAGTTTGAAGACAAGATTGTCTCCAGGATTCAGCTAAATCTGACAGTCTTTGAGGACATTCATGCATATTTTCATGAAGACAAATTTACTTATTCATAAATATTTCTTTATCCTAAAAATGACACGTTTTTGGTAACACCACAATGAGAAATACTAAAGCATTTACTAAATAAGTGAGAATAGCAAACATGAATAAATACTGTAACAAATGTATTGTTAGTTATGCATTTACTAACAGTTACTAATTACCCAGTTTTTAGTTATTTCATGTTTGCCAATAGTAATAAAAGTTTTATATTAAAATTGTATGGTGTCCTCATTTAAATTAAAAACATATAAGATTGAGTTTTAATTAGGGATGCACCGATCCGATACTCGGGATCGGTATCGGCTCCGATCTGCCATTTTTGCCACATCGGGTATCGGACAGACAGGACCGATCCAAATTCGATACTGTGCGCATAATATTCTGTGTTATTGTTAAGCCCCAGCGCCCCACAAAAGGCACAAAAACCTTATAAAGCATCAACGATTCGTGCACTATATTATAAGTGTTCTGAAGCCATTCCATCGTTTAATGCGAGTACTGATTAGTTCACGTCAATGCTTCCCTCCACTGCGGCTGCTGTCTCCATTCAGCTTTAAACTGTCGCATTTGGTTACGACACTCAACACGATGAAACTTTCCAAGATTATTTATTGTTTCTGTTATTATGCTTGATCTGTAGACAACGCTCTAATGTTATGGTTTAAAAAAAAAGGCTATCTGCTGGCGTTTATTGCTGTAAACCGTGTTACTTTCTACCGGGTGTCAGTTAGATCACAACACTGGACTAGTTATTATATTGTTTTTCACACACAGTAACTGAAATGTTAAACTGTTAAAATAAACGGCTTATAAGAATACTGCATAGATATACTACGTGTCTATATCTTGTTTTAAACTTCTCGATGCGGATGGAGCGCGACGCGCTGTGAGCGTCTATGACTGTGGCTGTGAGCATGTGACTCCGTGTTGCTTCAAGCGCATCATCCTGCGCACGGGATGCGCATAAGCGCTTTGTGCCGCTCTGTATTATGCTACTGTTGCGCTATGAAAGCCTTATTAATAGCCTTTCTTGTTCTGCTCTATCTATATGTTGCTGCCTCATTAAAAATATGCACTATACATTTAAAATAAATGCAATTTCTTAGTAGAAAGGCCCTTTTTCTATAAATATATTTACTTGTTTCTCATGAATATATTTTGTGTAACATAGTTTACCAGATTTACAGCTACAGTTATTCACTTTTGTGGTTTCCTTTATTTTTTCCCAACTAAATGTTTAGATTTTATACAATTATTGTGCACTCTTGATTTTATAACTTTTGCTGCTGTATTATTCACTGTATTATCTAATTTATTCAATTCTACACACTAAGGCATAGAAATTCTACATAGACAAAACTGCATTGGTATCGGATCGGTTTAGTATCGGTATCGACCGATACTCAACATTTATTAATATCGGATCGGTTCTGGAAAAATGGTATCGGTGCATCCCTAGTTTTAATAATTACGGTATTTTTCTAGAGGTGAACCGATATGAAACTTTTGGGCAATACCAATAATTATTTAAATTTGAAAGCCAATAACCAATATATTGGCAAATAAAAAAAAATCTTAATCCAAATGTTTTCTATTATTTTTGAGAGCCTGATTACAAAAACGTCTCAAAGTCTCAGCATTAATAACGAGAACATGAAAAATGAACATATATCTGCTGGTTCCATTATGTTGGCCGATATATCATGCATCCCTATTTTTTTCTAGTCTGATGGTTTCTTTGTGTTTTTTGTTTAGCCATGTGTTCTGGAGTCCTGTGCCTTTGTGATGAAGATAATCGCCCTTGAGATCTACTATGTTGTCAGGTATGATATACACAAGCATGTTCAATCAGGTTATGCTTTTTCATTCAAAAACAGCCAGCCAAATAGCTGCTTTGAAATAATAAATAAAACAAGTGCGTAGACTGAACACATTCTGTGTGTTTCTGTTTGCAAACCACTCTACAGTTGCACACTTTCATGCTTCACATCAGTTGTCTGTCTGTCTGTCTGTCTCTCTCAGTGGTGTGTTGGATCCGTCATTGAAAGCGGCGCTAGAGAGTTTCAGCAGTAAGCGCCGCTATGAGTTCTGGTCGGATTACGTGCGTGAACTGGTGTGTGTGGCGTGTGATGGTGAAGAGGAGGGTCTGCGCGCTCTGTCCGAGTCTCAGATGCTCATCTCTGCCTGGAGGACCCTTTTAATACTTTCCACCAGTCATGTGAGCAGCTACACTCAATTTCAAATGCCTCACAATGTGAGTGCAGTTATACCGCTGGTGCTGTGTTTACCATAACCAATCTTGTGTGTGTGTGTGTGTGTTAAGTCTGAGGTGATGCATCTGAAGGATGATAGTATCAGGCAGAAGCTTTTCATGGATGTGTTGGAAGGTACCAAAGCAGCGGTAAGTTCCCTTATTTTTTATATATATACACACAACTCTAGCTTAGTAAAAAGGGACTTTAATGTTCTTAAATTAAGACTTTAATAGTTAAGGACTATTAAAGGCCTGTTCACACCAAAAATGATAACTATATTAGTGTCCACACCAGCGGATGATATCGTTCTGTTTATTCTAAGCATGTGCTTGTCTGTCAGTTTAGTTTTTTTGTGTTTGTTACCGCAGGATTGATTTTGATTATCCGTTATTGTTATAGATGTGGTGTGACCTGCTATTCTTTAAAGGCACAATATGTATGTTTTTGGATTCAAATATCCAAAAACCACTAGAACAGTGTTATATATTTAGTTGACTTGTGTACTTACATTATCCCAAATGTTTCCAAAAATGTTTAAATCCAGAGAAATAAGCATTTTTAAAAACCAGGATACGGACCATTTATTAATATGATATTCTAATATCGGATCTAGACCACTGCAGCGTGCAACAAGTGTCTCATAGCAGCCGCTGAGCGAATGCACAGAGTAATGTCATAACATCATTTTCATCATACTCAAATGTGTCATACAGCTGCTGATGTCTCAGTCTGTGTTCTGTCTGCGTCTGGGGTCCATGATGGTCACACTGCTTCTCATCCTCCTCAAACAATGGAAAAGGTGCGTTTTTCTTTATGACTTTTGATAGCGTCTCATTTAAAGGGGTGGTTCTGTGTTTTCTTTCTAGGCTTGGTTGTGTTTATGGGGCGCAGTATAACATGTCTTAATACTTCTTTTTTTTAAACACTGTATTTTTCTTCTATTCTCCCTTTATTCCACACCGCTGTCTCCACTGTCCTTTGAACGGCTCGTTTGCTTCCTGCTTCTATGAAGCCCATCCCTCTGAAAAACACAATGGTCTTAGATTGGTCAGATGGCCAAATGTAGTTTCCTGTATTTTTATTGCCTGAAGTGCCAAGCACAGGTTATCCGGAAACGCCACGCCCCTTACCATTACGGGCAGAAGTCACATCTGCGGAGACTAGCAAGGGTTTATGATGTCACCAACCCGGGAAGAAACTCGTTGTAGTCCAAACCGGCCGTTTTTGTAGGCGATAAACTGACGTAACTTTAAAAGACATTATCTCCGTTTGCATTGAACTTTCAGTGCTGTAACTTTGCAGATACTGTTTATGCTCAAGCAGCAACATTACACACTAACTAAAGTTAAAAAAGTGAAATTGCATGCAACCACCCCTTTAAAATGAATACCAACATCTCTGTCAAGTTACTGAATAGATGTTGACGTGTCAGGGTTACTATAGTTAGGCAAGGCAAGGCAAGTTTATTTATATAGCACATTTCATACACAATGGCAATTCAAAGTGCTTTACATAGAAAGGAATTAAAATAGGGATTTAGAAAAAATGCATAAGAAAAATAATACAATGTAAAGAGAATTAAAAATAATAAAATGATAACCAAAGAAAAGAACAGGTAAACTAAAACAGTTATAAAAAGAATTTAAAAAATGATGCATAGATAAGGTGCAATCAGTGTGGGACGTACAGTGCTCAGAGCTCATTCAGTAAATTCACAGCTAAACAGATGTGTTTTGAGTCTGGATTTGAATCTGGCTACTGTTGGAGCACATCTGATCTGTTCAGGAAGCCGGTTCCAACTACGGCTGGCATAATAGCTAAAAGCAGACTCTCCTTGCTTTGAGTGAACTCTTGGTATTTCTAACGAATTTGATCCTGCTGATCTGAGTGATCTGTTGAGTTTGTGTTAGTTAACTAAAAGCATAAAAACATTTTTGTTACTTAAAATAATGAATGTTTTTTTTTTTGTAGTGTGTTGGTGTCTGCTCCAGCTCTACTGACGCCCTTGTCTTTGATGATGGAGAGCGTTCTGCACGCTGAACAACAGCTCATGGACCGAACCAAAGCCAAACTGCTGTCAGCTCTCATCTTGGCCCTGCATATACAGGGACTCAACGGTCAGTCTGTATGTTTGTAAGGAAAAACCAAACTCTGTTCCAAAAACCAAGTCATGGTTATTATCATAGACAGGAAGATGCACAACACAGCTCCACTTCCTTCCACTGTAAAAAAAAAAAAAATTAAGACAAAATATTCCAGATACAGTTGATACAAAAGACATCATTTGAGCCGAGTCTGCGCAGTAGTGATTCTGAGGTTGAACCTCGTTATCAAGGTCTTCAGGCTCAATCGCGGGCACAGCTGTCAATCATATTATACCCTGGTTTTATACCATCAAATAACTAACTAATACCAAACTTACTAGAAAAACAAACACTTGAACATACATCAGCATAAGAACTAAAAATGACAGAAACCATCTTCAGAAAAAAGTGTAATTGATTATTATTATTTTTTTGATTGTCCCATTCAATTAAAATAAAGAAAATATAAAAATTAATAAAAACTATAATAGTATCTTGATGCTAAAATAACACTGAACCAATGAAGTCTAAGAATATTGTCTAGGTAAGAGCTCACTGTGGTTTGGAGCAGAGCCACCGACGTCTGTATATTGTTTGTTTTGTTAACAATAGTTTAACAATAATTGGTTCAGGAGGAGAGATTACCCAGCTTCCCCAGCTGCTGTTGTGCATGTGTGAGATGGTTCAGGACGAAGCCCTGGCGTTGATTGACAGCACGCGTCACATGATCCAGAGGGGTGATGTTCAGGAGGACAGCATGGAGACTGACAGCCCGCATGTCCAGAAAGACCAGCGAGACTCGGTGAGTGTTGTGTTTCCATGTGTAACGTGCACAGATATGCCACTGGCATTGTATGCACTGCACTTCACCTGATATCAGCAACAGTTTTATCATTTATTTAGACAAGAAATAGGATTGAAAATACAAACGATACATTGCTACCTGAACTCCTGCTGAATTAAAATTGTGACAATGTAGCATACTATATTCACATACTAGAGTATATATTGTGCGGTATGCTAGTATACACACCACTTAAAGGGTAAGTTCACCCAAAAATGAAATTGATGTCATTAATGACTCCCCCTAATGTCGTTCCTCACCCGTAAGACCTCCGTTCATCTTCAGAACACAGTTTAAGATATTTTAGATTTAGTCCGAGAGCGTATCTAAGTGTATGCACACTATACTGTCCATGTCCAGAAAGGGAATAAAAACATCATCACAGTAGTCCATATGTGACATCAGTTAGTTCATCAGAATCTCTTGAAGTGTCGAAAATATTCGGATCGCCAATGTCACGTGATTTCTGCAGTTTGACACGTGATACCAAACTGCTGAAATCACGTGACATTGGCGATCCGAATCATTGATCGATTCACTGATTCATGGCTGTTTGAATCTTTATTTGAGGAACACGGAAGAGAAGACAATGCTGAATAAAGTCGTAGTTTTTGTTATTTTTTTGACCAAAATGTATTTTCGATGCATCAAGCGATTCTAATTAATAGGGGTGGGCGATATAGCCTTAAAATTATATCAGATATTTCAAGAATATTTGCAATAACGATATTTAACAGCTTTAAGCTGACAATGTAATGTCAGTTGTCAAGAGAGCTGACCTCTTGCAACCAAGTAGCTCCCCTTTAGGTACTAAATCATCATCATCGGAGGCTGACGTGCTGCTCTTTGTGCTCTTCTCTCTCAGACAGGTGTTGTTGTTGTGCGCGCTAGGGAAAGTAAATACGCCATACGTCATCGCGTCGCTATATCAGTGATATCGCGATATGACACTTTTTTTATCATGTAAAAATTTATACCGGTATTATCGCGGACGATATGATATGGCACACCCCTACTAATGAACTAACTGATGTCACATATGGACTACTGTGATGATGTTTTAATTCCCTTTCTGGACATGGACAGTGTAGTGTGCATACACTTAGATACACTGTTGGACTAAATCTAAAATATCTTAAACTGTGTTCTGAAGATGAACGGAGGTCTTACGGGTGTGGAACGACATTAGGGGGAGTCATTAATGACATCAATTTCATTTTTGGGTGAACTTACCTTTTAAAATATATGCCAACCATGAAATACTACAATGTGGTTAAATCAAGAACAACACTGCTCATGTAATTTATTTTTATTATTTTATTGTATTGTATTTATTTATTTATTTTTAGCTCATTTTAATTAAATTTAATTAATCATTTTAGTTAGTCTGTATTAAAATAAAAAGTGTTGTGAATTAGCCTTAGCTAAAAACACTATGATGCATACATCAGATGAATGTTCAAGTTTATCTATGTTTTTTCTATCTGTCCCTATAATAAACTTAAACAAATAAACTTAATAATAATAATATACCGTATGCAGGCATTATATTCAGAGCATAAAAAGCATCTCTCTCTCTGTCTCAGGTGTGTGTGTTAGCTCTTCATCTCTCTAAAGAGTTGTGTCGGGCTGATGAGGATGGTGAACAGTGGCTGCAGGTGGTCAGGAAGCTGCCGGTTCTGCCGTCGGTTCTGAGCGCTCTAGAACTCAGCCTACGTTCCAAACAGAACCTTTACTTCACAGAGGCAGCGCTTCATCTGCTGCTCACACTCGCGAGGACACCGCAGGTACACTCAAAAATGTGTTATAGCAGAAATCAGCCAGTGCAGCAGCTTTAGAAAACATGTCTAGTGTTGTCAAAAGTACCGACCACGATACCAAATCGGTACTGACATTTTAAAAATGTAACTCTTTGAGCGCTGTTGAGCTGTAATTGTAAACACCTCTGACTGGGCATTGTGCTCACGCGCTCATCGGATGCATCTGCGATCAGCATTGTTGCCACAGTTACTTTGAAAAAGTAATCTGATTACACTTTTAAAAAGTTACTTAGTTACTTTTAAAATCAAGTAATCTGTAAAGTAAGATTACAAGATACTTTATTAGTTACATAGTTGCCGACAACACCCCTGCCGACTCAACATAGATATGACAGCAGTTTTTGCCAACACTGACTTTATTGGAAGTGCATTTTTAACAGTAACGTCAACAGTTGAAAGCAAAAATATATATTTGTATGTTTTACTAAGGAAAATGACTAAAATATATACTAGAAATCTAGACGCACTCTAGCGGCAGCAAATCTAATCTGCCGCGAGTGTCGTCTAGGAACTCTCAATACACTTTTTTTGTTGTTTTGTTTTTGGAATATTTCTGCCTTTAATGTGATTACAATAATTATTACTATAAATAATATCCATCACAATTTTATAACTCAATACACTTCTGAGCTGTAAACGCCAAACTCTGGTCGGGCCAATCACATCATGTATAGAGTCGGTGGGCGGGGCCATAATGACGACGGCCGAGTTGCGTTTGCGTGCTTCTAGTAAACACAGAAACTGGCGAACGGCGGTCTTTCGAAACAGCTTTGACCGCGACTCTGGAAGACTTGGAGTTAAGCTTTTCTCTGAGAAAAGAACAAAGAACGGCACTGAAATCCTTCTTAGGAAGGGAAGATGAGTTTTGCCGACCGGATACGGCGAATGTTTAATCTATCAACAAGCTCTGCTTCACCTTCGTTGCTCTGGTTGGTGTAGCGCTATCCAATTGTGTGCAGTGCACGCTGTGCAGAGGGAGTTTGAAAGACGGACGTTTATCCCGCCCCTCAGATTGAGCTGTCAACGGTGACTTTCCAGACTAAACATCTTGAAGTGGGTCTGGCTTGTCAGGCTAACTAAAATAGTAACTCACAGTGACTTGGATAAATCACTTTAATCTGATTACTGGTTTGGAAATAGTAATGCGTTAGATTACTCGTTACTGGAAAAAAGTAGTCTGATTAGAGAAACGCGTTTCTGGCATCACTGGTGATTGGCTACAATGATCAACACACAGGAGCGTTTGAAAGCACACGAAAGTGTTTGAAAGCACTGGAAGTGGTCAACCAGCGGACCGGTAGGCTGAACGCTCCCGTGTGTATCTGTGCAAGCGTTCTGTGAAAAGTGTCATTGATGTTTATTTACAACATGTTTGTGAAGCGCTGATTGTTGTAGCCAATCACAGACATATTTGATGAGCATGTGAGCACAATGGCCAGTCAGAGGTGTTTACAATTACAACTCAACAGCGCTCAGTCACATTTTTTTAACTTAAGTACCGATTTGATTTTGCGATCTGTATTTTTGACAACACTTCTGATGCCTTTGAAAGTGAATTGTAAATACTTCTGGGAACATGACTGTTTAAAATAGGAACAAATTGATTGAAAATGAATGAATGTTTGTCGTGTTGTTCCTCCTGGTCTGTAGGGGGCAGCAGTGGTGGCAGGTGCTGGAGTGATTCAGAGCATCTGTCTTCCTCTCCTTAGTGTGTATGAGGGTCCAGCTAATGGAGCCACTCAGGTACTGCCTTAACTGTGACTTCCGCCTGTTTGTTAAAAAGGTTTTAGAGGTTCTATATAACCCCTTCTCTCTCTCTCTCAGGCGTTTGTGCGTAAGTCTCAGGACGCCCCCAGCTGGCCGGGTGTGTACAGATTGAGTTTGTCTCTGATGGAAAGTCTGCTAAAAACTCTCCGTTACAACTTCATTAATGAAGCGCTCGACTTTGTGGGTGTACACCAGGAGCGCATCCTGCAGGTGTGTGAGATCCATCCATCCATTGCTATTAATTGTTCTATCACCTGTCGTTCTATTTATCTACTGTTGTATTGTTCTTCATTCTGTCCATCTATCATTTTATGTTTCTCTTGTTCTACCTTCACCTATTGCTCTATCTCTCATTCCATTTCCTATTGTCAATCTTTCTATATCTCTTGTTCTGTAATTCTATCATCATTCCAGCCCCGTCTTGTTTTATCCATCTATTGTTCTATATAGGTTATTTCTGTCATTCTTTCTATCCATCCATCCATTTTGTCAGTTGATCTGTAGTTTCTATCTATATAATGTTCTAATATATATTTAATGGTATTTTAATTTGTTTTTAAATATTTTTTCCCGTCCTCAATAGCAATGTTCATATTTGTAGTAAATGTACAGTAATTAGCCTGTCTAGATTTTTTCCCCTCGTTTTTTTTAACCAATTATGATCAGCAACTAATACTACCATGGTGTGTAAATTATTTTACAATAAGTATTTTTAATTGTGCTTAATTATCATGATGTCACAATTCATTAGTTTTTGAGCCCATTGTTGACACTGAATTGTTGAAATTTTCTGCTCATTGAAGGTGTTGATTGATAAGTATGATCTGATGTGGGATGTGTGTTGTAGTGTCTGAACGCGGTGAGGACGGTTCAGTCTCTGGCGTGTCTGGATGAGGCCGATCACACGGTGGGCTTCCTGCTCCAGCTCTCCAACTTCTGCAAGGAGTGGCAGTTCCACCTGCCGCAGCTGCTCAGAGACGTGCAGGTACACAGGCCTTCACTTCTGATAAGGACAAACTATTGATTCATTCAATCAAATGCAACATTCATCAAAATAAAACTGAATTGGAGCTATATCTTATCAAAGGCTGCGGTTTAATTTAATTATAGAGTCTGTTGCCCTGTGTGTTTCAGAGTGGACCCTGTTCATTTACACATGTGCAACTTAAAGTAGTGTTTAACATGCATTTAGGAATGTATCGTGTGCCAAGGTCACTTTATTTACATTCATTTTTGCATCATAGCCAATGTTTTTTTGGGACAAAAAGTTTACAGTATTTCACAGATATTCTCAAGAATTTGATCGTTTGAAAGTGACTAAATGAATGCATAAATGTGTCTTGCAACTCATCGTGTTATTCGGTATCTGTAAAGAGTGAATCGAAGTGTGAGCATCGTAAAAGGCAACTATTTCCATGGGCAGTGGAGTGTTTTTTTCTGAAGTAGAAATATGACATGAAATGGTATATGAAAAAATATTGTGTGTAATTTTATTATGACGGGACACTGTCGGCGGGCGCCCGCACTTCCGCTTTTTTCCGCACAGGTAAATACAGCTATTTTTATCATATCAGATATATTTAAGGGGCCAAGGGCTTCAGCCATCCGTCCGCTCTCTTCCCTGAACTGAAATGAAGTAGTGTGCTGTACTTTCCACACGATTGACATCAGGTTCAAGTACGCCCACAAGCCGTGCGAGTTATGCGTGTATTGCAAGTTGGCTGGTGGTTATTGCTCGCATACCGCCTCCCATGGCCGAGACTGGTATTACGATACCTGGCGGGCCGGGGCTAGTAATGCTACTGCTAATTAAGGTTGATATCTGCAGCACTATAACTTGACATTTTTTTAATGACATCATCGCCCTTATTGCTTCTCATTCTTTTCATGCGTGTAGGTCATTTTTTTGATATTTTTTTACCTATGGCACCTTTAAAATATACTTAAACTAACCCCCTGAGATTTTGTCACAGGGCTTTGCTTACAAAAGTTTGTGATCCCCTGGTCTACATAATAGTTTATGATTTGTGTGTTTCAGGTGAATCTGTGCTATCTGTGTCAGACGTGTACATACCTCCTTCACAGCAAGAAGATGCTGCACCATTACCTGCAGGTATGAGACGCCAAGAAGAAAAACACACGATCTTGTGTTGGTCTGTGCTGAATGTGCTTGATTTAATGTGTGTGTCTTTTTGCTCAGGCAAAGAATGGGGAGGGGCTTCCTCAGGGGCCACACCCCCAGCGAGCAGCACAGCCCGCCTCCAAAGAGCAGGTGGAGGGAGAGCGAGAAGAGGCGGAGTCTAAAGCACTGCAGGCGGTTCAGTGCAGCCTGTTAAAGATCCTCAGTAAAACACTGGCCACTCTACAGCACTTCACACCCGACTGCTGTCAGATATTACTGGACCAGGTACACACACACGCATTCAGATTCATGCATACATAATTTCTTTTGTACGTTATTTAAAATGGCATATTGTGTTTTGTTATATTTTGTTAGTCTATGGACCTTGCGGAGTACAGGACTCTGTTTGTGTTGAGCTTCACCACTCCTGCGTTTGACTCGGATGTGGCTCCGTCGTTTGGGACTCTGATGGCCACCATTAATGTGGCGCTGAGCATGCTGGGAGAGGTAGTGCAGCACTTCACCCTTTTCTGCTTGTGCAGATTGTCATGTTTTATATGGTAACTGTATTGTTTTATGTTCAGATTGAGAAGAAGAAAGAGCCGGTTGTCTCCTCTGAGGACACACAAGCACTAAAGTGAGCAGGAAACTCCCATGATGCATTCTGCTGCTGATTCGTCTTCAGTTGGACTGTATCTCATCATCTCTCTGTGTCCAGGTCTTTGCTGATGTTCTCGATGGAGAACTGCTTCTACGTGTTGATCTCTCAGGCTGTCCGTTGTCTGAAGGATCCTTCAGTTTTGCCCAGAGACAAACAGAGACTCAAGCAGGAGCTCAGCTCAGAGCTGGTGAGGCAGGAGCCACAATCACTTCATTCAAATACAGTAATAAAATAAGGACTTAATAATTTTTTTTTTAAAAAAACTATTTAATTTATGATTAATTATTTGTTTTATTTTTAATGAAATGGTAAAATGAGTTTGATGTCAAATTGACATTTTAAGATTTGTTTTTTATATTTTAAGTTAATACATATGTACAGTGTACAAACATGGTACCTTTTTCTAGTGTGCATATATTTTAAGTCAGTCATATTTAGCAGTCTATTAAACACATGTTCTTATCTTGAAGAGAATGAGGTATATTACTCATGGCTGAATGTGAATAACACATCTCTAGTGTTTTTGACATGTTTGCTTGAGATTCATTCCATCTTCTGTTTTCTTTCAGAGTACACTATTAACCACATTATTCCGGTTTTTCCGCCGAGGTTCCCCCTCCTCCCCAGCCAGTGGGCTGCTTCCCTCGCCACAAACCAAACCACCCACACCGGGATCCAAAGGCACGCCGGAGGGCCAGGAGCCTTTCATCCAGCTGGTCCAAGCTTTCGTCCGGCACGTTCAGCGCTAGATCTAACCTACAGCTCCGACGAGAGCTCAGTACTTGAAAAAGCTGATTCAGAGATCTGAATCGCAGTGTAAGGGAAACTTTGACAACAATGAATCAGTTTAAGTGATTCTGGCTTCAGTCTTTTGGTGCCAAAGTTCATCACGTGACCTGGACTGCACACAGGGCCTTTTCTATTTAAAAGCAGTTTCTTTCCTTGTGCGCCTAACAGCAGCTTTCAAAACTGTCAATACATTTAAGTTTTTTTTTTTTTTTTGTAGTTACATGTACAGTATATAACGTCATCATGATCGTGTGTCATAGCCGTTTGTATTAAACCTTTTTATTTCCCAGTTTCCATATATTTGTCTCATCATAATAAACTGTAATAGTTAAAGATTAATATGGGCTGACTTTTTGCATTGACACTAACGCTTGTGTTGGGAAAGAAAGGCATACAGGTATATAGAATATACAGTAAAGTTTTCTACATTAAATTACTACAGTGACACTAACACGTCTTATGAGGGTTTTATACATTTATATAACAGTCTGCTACATTAATGTACATGTACCACTCATTGACATCATCACTAGAGTTACGCAGGATGATGCAGAGAACATGAGACTGCTTCAAACCATTCAAGCAAACCAGTATAAAACTTATTTACAGGAGAAAATATTTTTCATAAAAAAAAAAAAATCCCTTTATCAGTTAAATGCTTACTGTATATGTGCAAATATTTCTGAACTGCATCAGCGTACCTCGAGGAGAAAAATAAATTAAAAAGGCAACTGCGAGGACATCGCTATAATGACATTACAGATGTGGGCGTGTCTATCAGCTGCAGTGGGAGGAGTTCTCACTGCATGCTGAACTTCTGCCTGACCGCGATGGGATGGCCACGCCCCTCGGTTGCTGATTGGTCACTGGCCATTCAATGGGATGTCCTACAGAAACACAAAGGTAAAAGACTTAGGAGATGTATTGAGATGCCAAACAATCACCAAAGTCCATGCAGAACATCATGCCTGAAATAAAACACTCCCCAGCAACATAAGAAGGTCAAAACAACCGTTCCGTATGAGCCTTTGAGATTTAAAACAACTGCAAGATGCCACACAAATAGAAAGACAATCGGAAAGAGGAGTGAGCATGCAGTGATCGTCATGCAAAGAAACCAATCGCCTTCACAAACGCACAACCCTTCATTAAACTGACCTTCACCCTGCTGACCCTTCAGCCCAAAAACATTCAGATAGTTGGACTGAAATACAGGTGAATAAAGCACAGCAGACACAGCATTAATATCACAAAGAAGGAAGGAAGAGAGAGAGAAAAAAAAAACTTTAAAAATAAATATATATCTCCAGGAAAATGTTCTTTACAAAGAGACATTAAAAGCAATGGAACAATTTGTAAAAAATAAAATGTTAAAATGGAAATGACGCGTCACACCAAGTCCAAAATATCTTTTGATTAGAAGTCTTTTAGATTAGAGGCTAGTTTTTAAAAAATATATAATTTATATGACAATAAATGAGTGCTGGCATGAATGACAAAAATTCACCATTAAACTGTTTTGTCACATATGTTTTCAGGACTAAGATTTAAAACAATTTTTTTTTTTAAAGAAGTCTCTTGTGCTGAAGACAGCATTTTTATATATATATATATATATATATATATATATATATATATATATATATATATATATATATATATATAATTACAATATAATACATAGATTATTTAATATATATAAATATGCATGTTAAAATGTAATTTATTCCTGTGATCAAAGCTGAATTTTCAGCATCATTTCTCCAGTGTCACATGATCCTTCAGAAATCATTCTAATGTGAGGATTTGCTGCTCAAGAAACATTTTTGGTTTGGTCCTGGACTAGTGAATCAATAGAAACACAAACGCACCTCCAAGTTTCCTCTGGCTCTCTTCAGCACGCCGTGAGTCAGAGACACTGCAGGAAACAAAGGACACACACATCAGCACTGCATTACTCCAGACGAGCGTGTTGTGTGTGTGTGTGTGTGTGTGAGCGTGTCTCTTACGCTGGTCGATGATGACGCGCTCCATGCCCTCTTTGAGCTGGTTGGTGGATCTCAGGCGTTTCACGGCTCCGGTCAGCATCCTCTCCTGCTGGGACAGACGGCTCTTCAGACGGCTGATCTCACTCTTCAACAGCTCGTCCTGATGGGGGACAGACAGAGGAACAGGGTTCACGGTTCAAATGTTTCAGATCAGATCATCACTGGATTCTAAATTCTATTGTAAATTGTATTGAATAATTTAATCACAAACATTCAAAAACATACATTCATGCATACGTTCAAACATATATTTGACACAATCTTGATTGTAAAAGTGCTATATAAAGAAAGTTGATTGATATATTCATATAAACATACATTCATACATTCATGCATACATTCAAACATATTCACACAAACATACATACATTCAAACATACATTTATACAGACATACATTCAAAAACATACATACATACATACATACATTCATTCATTCAAACATACATACATTCAAACATACATACACATACATTCAAACATACATACATACATACACTCAAAAACATTCAAACATATTCATACAAACATACATACATTCAAACATACATATATTCATACATACATACATTCATTCATACACACATTCATACATACATTCAAACATATATTCATGCATACATTCATACAAACATACATACATTCAAACATACATACATACATACATACATTCAAAAACATACATTCATACATACATTCATTCATTCAAACATACATACACACATACATACATTCATTCATTCATTCATACATACACAATTTCATTCATACATACATACAAACATACAAAAACATATATTCATACATATATTCATACAAAAATACATACATTCATACACACACATACATATATTCATACATACATACACACATACATACAAACATACAGACATTCATTCAAACATACATACATACATACATACATGCATACATTCAAAAACATACATTCATGCATACGTTCAAACATATATTTGACACAATCGTGATTGTAAAAGCGCTATATAAAGAAAGTTGATTGATTGATTTATTCATTCAAACATATATTCACACAAACATACATACATACATTCAAACATACATATATTCATACATACATACATTCAAACATACATACATACATGAATTCATTCAAAAACATACATACATACAAAACATACATACAGACATACATTCAAAAACATACATTCATACATATATTCATACAAACATACATTCATACAAACATGCATACATTCAAACATACATATATTCATACATACATACATTCATTCATACACACATTCATACATACATACAAACATACATACATTCATTCATTCAAAAACATACATACATACAAACATACATATATACAAACATACATACATTCAAAAACATACATTCATACATATATTCATTCAAACATACATACATTGAAACATTCATACATACAAACATACATACATTCATACATACATACATACATACAAACACACATACATACATACATACATGCTTACATTCAAAAACAAACATACATACATACATTCATTAATTCATACATACACACATTCACATACATACATACATACATACCAAACATACATACATACATACATTCATACAAACATACACACATTCAAACATACATTCATACATACATACATACATACATTCATACACACATTCATTCAAACATACATACATACATACATACATACACACATTCATTCAAACATACATACATGCATACATTCAAACATATATTCATACAAACATACATATATTCATACATACATACATTCATTCATACACACATTCATACATACATACAAACATAAATTCAAACATACATACATTCATTCATTCAAAAACATACATTCATACATATATTCATACAAACATACATAGAAACACATTCATATATACAAACATACATACATTCATAAATACATACATACAAACACACATACATACATTCATTCATACATACAAACATACATTCATTCATACATACATACATACATACATACATTCAAAACATACATTCATGCATACATTCAAACATACATTCATACATACACACATTCATACATAAATACATACAAACATAAATACAAACATACATTCATACACACACATACATATATTCATACATACATACATACATACATAAATACATACATACAATCATACATACGAACATACATTCATTCATTCATTCATTCATACATACATTCAAACATACATACACACATTCATACATACATACATACATGCATACATACATTCATACATACATACCTACATTCATTCATACATACATACACACATTCATTCAAACATACATACATTCAAACATATATTCATACAAACATACATCATTCATACATACACACATTCATACATACATACATACATACATACAGACATACATTCAAAAACATACATTAATACATATATTCTTACAAACATACATACATTCATACACACACACATACATATATTCATACATACATACACACATACACATACATACAAACATTCATTCATTCATACATACAAACATTCAATATCATACATTCATACATATATTCATACAAACAAACATACATACACACATACATACATTCATTCATACATACATACAAACATACATTCATTCATTCATTCATTCATACATACAAACATACATACATTCATTCATTCATACGTACATACATTCAAACATACATTAATTCATACATACATGCAAACATACATACATTCATACACACATTCATTCAAACATACATACATGCATACATTCAAAAACATACATTCAAACATATATTCATACATACATACATTCATTCATACAGACATTCATACATGCATACAAACATACATTAATTCATTCAAAAACATACATTCATACATATATTCATACAAACATACATAGAAACACATTCATACATACAAACATACATACATTCATACATACATACATACAAACACACATACATACATTCATTCATACAAACATACATTCATTCATACATACCAGTCAAACATACATACATACATACATACAAACATAAATACAAACATACATTCATACATACATACATACATACACACATACATATATTCATACATACATACATACATAAATACATACATACATACATTCATATATACGAACATACATTCATTCATTCATTCATTCATTCATACATTCATACATTCAAACATACATACACACATTCATACATACATACATACATACATGCATACAAACATACACACATTTATTCATACAAACATACATGCAGACATACATTCATACATATATTCATACAAAAATACATACATTCAAACATACATTCATACAAACATACATACACACATACATACATACATACATTCATTCATACATACATACAAACATACATTCATTCATTCATTCATTCATTCATACATACATTCAAACATACATACACACATTCATACATACATACATGCATACATACACACATTCATACATACATGCATACATACATTCATACATACATACATACATTCATTCATACATACATACACACATTCATTCAAACATACATACATGCATACATTCAAAAACATACATTCAAACATATATTCATACAAACATACATCATTCATACATACACACATTCATACATACATACATACATACATTCAAAAACATACATTAATACATATATTCTTACAAACATACATACATTCATACACACACACATACATTCATTCATACATACATACAAACATACATTCAAACATACATACATTCATTCATTCAAAAACATACATACATACAAACATGCATACATACAAACAGTCAATATCATACATTCATACATATATACATACAAACATACATTCATTCATTCATTCATACATACATACAAACATACATTCATTCATTCATACGTACATACATTCAAACATACATTAATTCATACATACATACAAACATACATACATTCATACACACATTCATTCAAAAATACATACATACATACATTCAAAAACATACATTCAAACATATATTCATACATACATACATTCATTCATACAGACATTCATACATGCATACAAACATACATACATACATACATACATTCATACACACATTCATTCAAACATACATACATGCATACATTCAAAAACATACATTCAAACATATATTCATACAAACATACATATATTCATACATACATACATACATTCATACATACATACAAACATAAATTCAAACATACATACATTCATTCATTCAAAAACATACATTCATACATATATTCATACAAACATACATAGAAACACATTCATACATACAAACATACATACATTCATACATACATACATACAAACACACATACATACATTCATTCATACATACAAACATACATTCATTCATACATACCAGTCAAACATACATACATACATACATACATACATACATACATTCAAAACATACATTCATGCATACATTCAAACATACATTCATACATACACACATTCATACATACATACATACAAACATAAATACAAACATACATTCATACATACATACATACATTCATACACACACACATACATATATTCATACATACATACATAAATACATACATACATACGAACATACATTCATTCATTCATTCATACATACATTCAAACATACATACACACATTCATACATACATACATACATGCATACATTCATACAAACATACACACATTTATTCATACAAACATACATACAGACATACATTCATACATATATTCATACAAAAATACATACATTCAAACATACATTCATACAAACATACATACATACATTCATTCATTCATTCATTCATTCATACATACATACATACATACATTCAAACATACATACACACATTCATACATACATACATGCATACATACACACATTCATACATACATACATGCATACATACATTCATACATACACATATTCATTCAAACATACATACATGCATACATTCAAACATATATTCATACAAACATACATCATTCATACATACACACATTCATACATACATACATACATACATACAAACATACAGACATACATTCAAAAACATACATTAATACATATATTCTTACAAACATACATACATTCATACACACACACATACATACATATATTCATACATACATACACACATACACATACATACAAACATTCATTCATTCATACATACAAACATACATTCATTCATACATACAAACATACATTCAAACATACATACATTCATTCATTCAAAAACATACATACATACAAACATACATACATACAAACATTCAATATCATACATATATTCATACAAACATACACACATTGAAACATTCATACATACAAACATACATACACACATACATACATTCATTCATACATACATACAAACATACATTCATTCATACATACAAACATACATACATTCATTCATTCATTCATTCATTCATTCATACGTACATACATTCAAACATACATGAATTCATACATACATACAAACATACATGCATTCATACACACATTCATT